>NW_023416312.1:11390000-11412500 GCF_014176215.1 Rousettus aegyptiacus
TTAATTACAGAATAGAGTTTCTGAGTCATTTCATATAGCCTTGATAATTTTTGTGTGATTTCCTCCTTCAGACATATAACCTTGGTGATAACCTTGACATGGGATATGTCTCTCTTGGTATGCCAAGCAGAGCTCATTTTCTGCTTTTAAGTCATGGTTATAAATAATGTCACTTGTTATATACACCAAATTCATTCAACAAAGATCTGTTGAGCACCTACTCTGGTCCAACATTGTTCCGGCCACTAGGGATACAGCAAGGCACTACACTAGGTTCCTGTCCTCATGGAACTTGCTTACATTCCAATTATGGGAAGACAAATAATAAACTGTAGCTATATGACATGGCAGATGGTGACAAGTATACTGTGGAGACAAAAGCAGCTATGTAAGGAGGAAATGGACCAATGCAAGTGGGGGTTCCTAATTTATATAGGGTGGTTAGCAAAGTGCTCAAAATTGAGAAAAGGCCAGAAGGATGTGAGGCAGTGAGCCTTGCAGATATGTGGAGGAAAAGCATGTCAGGCACAAGGAACAGCAAGTGTAAAGGGCCTGAGGTAGGAGGGTGCTCACATATTTGAGGAATAGCAAGGAGGCTGGTCTGGCAAGGGATGAGTGAGTGGTGGGGAGAGTAGGTAAGAGGTGAGGTGAGAGAGATGGGGCAAGGGGAGGAGACAGACCATGGGGGGCCATGTGGAGCATTGTAAGGATTTTGACTTCTAGGGGGGATGAGGAACTACTGGGAGTTCTGAGCAGAGGAGGGCCACGGTTTGACTTTTAGTGGCCTGCTTTGACTGCTATAATCCAGGCAAAAGAAGATGGCAGATAAACCGAAAGGGTAACGGGGGAACTTGTGAGAAGTGGTTAGATTCTGGATGCATTTTAAAGTCAAAACTGATAGGATTTGTTAGTCACATCTTTCCCCCCACATTAGTGTATAGGATGAATGGTAGAGGAATTCCTTCCTGTAGTGTATTAATACATTTAATTACTCACCTAAAAATAAGTCATTTCAAGGTAAATAAATGCGTAGACTCCTTACCCAAATCACTATGGTTTCCTAATCATAGACTTAATGGTCGACTGCTTGCTGCACAAAAGACACAAAAGATCTTGTGGACCCCACATGCCATAGCCATGTCTTTGGTCATAATAAGCTTTTTGGGGGGAAAAGAGACTCATGCTCGACTTTAAGCTCACAGTCTAGTGACAAGAAAAAATTTCTGGACCAGAGACACCCTTCTCCACACATACACACATGGAGAGATCCTTGAAAGTCACAAGAATCCAAGCTGGAATGAACCAGTCTCAGATGGGTGTGCATTCATCCATATGCATATGCAGATGTGTCGAAGGGGTGACGAGAAATAAATAACTGCTCTACAGGCACACCTCGGAGATGTTGCGGGCTCAGTTCCAGACCACCGCAATAAAGCGAGTTAGAATCTTTTTGCTGGTGGAGGATCTTGCCTTCAGTTTGTTAAAAGTGCAACATCTGTGAAGTGCAATAAAGCGAAGCACAATAAAACAAGGTATGCCTGTACTAATTTTTAGTATAAATGTGTGCTTTAGTGGTTGGAAAAGCAAAAGATGAGAGGTATTACATGGCCTAGGTGAGATGTGAGCTAGCACTGGCAAGATCAATAGGATAAAAATAGGTGGAGATGGGAAAACAAGACATTCTTTTGCATCTCTTCTCAGTGCCTCTACTTATAAGCTAGAGGATTTGATGCCTTCTCATACTCTCCCTATTCAGTCTATTTAGGTGATGCTTTGGTGTTAGGGAAACCAATGTCAGGAAGCTATGTCATCACTTCTACTTTGAACCATTAAATTGAAGTTGAATCTTGAGAGCAAACTAGTCTACAATTTGATTAGCTACCAGACCCCAGTTTAGTGGTGTCAGGCCGCGCTCTTCTTTTTGGATGGTAATAGGTCAAAGAAAATCTTCTCGGGCAAGTCTTGAAATTAAAGTAGTGGGAGTGTGCTTCGTATCCTGGTCCTTCTTTTTAATCCTTATACCTTGTCTTTCCACCATTCTTCCCATTCCTACTCTCCATTTATGCTCAATTCTCCTATAATGTAATACACGTGTTTCTAAAAATGAGCAAGTTATATAAAATCACATAATAACAGCCAAATGGTTTATGGGGGAAACATGGGGGTTTGGGGCACAACACATAAAACTTTATCAGTGCCACGTAAACAAGAATATAGGACCTAAGGAAAACAGCGTAATTTTACACATCTGAAATGGCTATGAAGTATATAAATACTACAATAGATATGGCATTTACCTTGAAAAAGACATGAAATTTACTTGAGGAAGTGGACCTCAGAAGAGTCACAGCTTGTGAATCATGGTGGGGTGGTGGAAGGAATATTATCTGAAGTTGGAAGGAAAGTTGAAACAAACACCAGATGTGAGTGAGTGTAGCTCATATCACACTCAGAGAACTTGGATAGCTGGTCAGTGTCTGAGGAGTGTGTGCATTTTATGTATTCTCATGTGACTTGGTACAGCTGGGTACAGTTTTCTGCATTCACCTGGTATTTCTTATAGAGACCAAATCCTGTAGAAGCAAACCTAAATTTTACATTATGTTCAAATCGTTCTCTGATATAGCAATGACACTGAAATAAATTCTTATATTCAAAGTAAACATTATAGTGGAACCAGCTGTACCTTGTTTTATCTTGATGATTAATTAGCACCTTATTTTCCTCCTACTTTAGAGTTCTGTCCTCATCCTCATAATGTTGCAAAGATACTCTTATTTTTACAAAGTTTGAATGGAACCTCTGCCAACCAAATAAATTTATTGAATATTGTGTGTCTTCGGGATGCTTGTCTGGGATGTGCAGAGTAAAAAGGGTTTCAAAGCTCTTATAAAACTTCAATATAAGGAACGAAGCATAAGCTATCCGAAGCAAACCAAAAATTTTTAACAATATATTGTAGAATTAATAAATCAGTGCTGAGGAGATAGGGTAAAATAGAGTTAGTAAGGTTTTTAAAACAGAGTTAGTAAAGTAAGATTTTTTAGATGATATATATTTTGATCCAGATCTTAAAGTTGTGAACATAGATTGGAGAAGTAAAAGGAACAAAAGGAACTCCTGACACCCAGAGAGAATGTCGAAATCCCCCAAGTTTTTTCTTTTTCTTTTTTTCTCTCATACTTCATCCCCTGAGGGATCTAAGTGCGACAATAGAAGGTGCAGTGGGCATCACCAAGAGCCAAAACTCCAAGGAAGGGAAAACTGTCTCTGTCTCTCTGTCTTTCTCTCTCTCATATAGGTAAGTAGGTAGGTAGGTGAGTAGGTAAGTAAAAGCCCAGCTTTCTGAATAGAGGACCGAAAACAAGACCTAGCGGCAGGTAACAAAAAGGTACCAGGGAGATCACAGATAGAGATGACCTCATACAGTTGTTCATGGCCTCCTGGGCTCATCCCCCAATCTGGAAGGAAAGGACTTGAGCCTAATCAGTGTTCCAAAGACTTTGGGAACTGAAGGAAAAGACTATCACCCAAGACCCAGATGGACTACTAGGGAGTACACACATGAGACAGCTTCAAAAAGCACTGCAACAGTTTTGAAAACTGAGCTGACATCAGACTCACAGCCCACAGAAAATAGGTTGGAACTCACACCCCACACCTAATGAAGTCACTTGCCTGCTAAAACAAAAACGTCACCATTTTTATAGGATTTAAACAAGACCCATAGACTCATAATATACTATTCAAAAGGCCCAGGATACAATCCAAAATTACTGGGTTAAGAAGAACCAGGGAAATCTCAACTTGCACGGGGAAAAAGAAAATCAAAAGATGTCAATGCTGAGATGATACTGTTGTTAGAATTATATGACAAAGACTATAAAGCAGCTATTACACAAATATTCTAATAAGAAATGGTGAATACTTTTGAAATGAATGAGGAAAAAATCTCATCAAAGAAGAGAAATATAAAGAAGAGCCAAATAAATATATTAGAACCAATAGATATACTAATTGAAATTAAAAACTCACTGGGTAAGCTCAATAACAGAATGGAGACAACAGAAGAAAGAGTCAGTAAACTTGAAGTAGATCAATAGAAATTACCAAATCTGAAAAAGAGAGAAAAAGACTAGGAGTTGAGGAAAACAGAGCCTCAGGGGCCTTGTGGAACAACAGAAAGTCTGACAGTCATGCCATTCCCAAAGAAGAGGAGCACCAGGCTGAAAAAAATATTTGTAGAAATGTGAAGACTTCCCAAGTTTGGCAAACAAACATAAAATTACAGATTTAAAAAGCTCAGTGACTCCTAAACAGTATAAACCCAAAGAAATCCACTCCCAGACATTTTGTAGTCAAACTTTGGAAATAAGACAAAGTTAAATTTTCAAAAGGTGACAGAGAAAAACAATGTATTATAAGAGGAAAGGATTCAAATGATGACACATTTCTTATAAGAAACCATGGAGGCCAGAAGGAGTGAAACAATGTAAAGTGCTAAAAGAATTATCAACTCACATTTTTATATCTAGCAAAAAAAAAAAACTCTTTAGGAGCAAAGATGAAAGATATTTTCAGATGCGGGAAAACTAAGAGAATTTATTTCCAGCAGACCTACTCTGAAAGAATTGCCGAAGGAACTTACTTATATGATGATGGTCCTGTAAGGATATAATGGAGCTGAATTTCCTATAATAAATGGAAGGATATGAGGTTCCGGAAGAATTTTTTCTTCTCTAGTGGGAACACTTCTCTGATGTGGGGCTTGACAGTAGGTTCCCTCTCACTCACAGCACCTCAATCTTGAGTGCACAGACGGCCTCCCAATCAGTCAGACACTGACTTGTTTAGTGCAGAGGAGCCTGTCCCCCCAGGGCTACGTATTCAGAGAGCGCTAGAGCCCTCCCAGATCTAGCCTGATGGTCTTCACAGCACATGGCTGTATCTTCTTCTTTGAGGACCTAATATCCTGTACAAGGACACAGGTCCAAAGGAGCAACCTTAACAAGTATTCAGTGCCACTGTCACTTTAGTAAAAGATTTCTGTGGTTGTGTGGGGCCAGCCTGTCCCTGTACTTTGGAAATATTTTCAGGTTACAATGATGTAAAACATAGATAAGTTTTATTTCTTCCACCAATTCAATGCCAGAGAGAGGCCTTTGTGCCAGAAGGGTCAACAGGACCAAATTTCCAACGTCCAAATAGTGAATCCTCAGTTCTACACCCGCTCCATGTTAAACACCCTCTTTTTTATTACTACCACACACTTCCTTAGTCTGACCACTGCTCCAGTCTGCAGTAGCCAAAACCACATTGCCATGACAATCCCTGATGTTCCTTTATCTCTCCATCTTGATTTCTTATTCGTGCTGATCCTCGGGCCACCTTTCACTCCCTGCCGATAGTCACTATTATGGTGACTTAGGTCTCACCCAGCCAGTTGCTCCTCTATATTTCCAATTATTCCAGTCTACATCCCTGTTTATGGAGCAGCATCGACAGCTTTGATGTTCCGTTTTGGCTCTCTTAGAAGTAAACAAGGGATGAGCTTATGGGACAGTGTTTATAAAGTCTACAGCAGTGCACAGTAATGTTCCAAGCCTTCCCGTTCACTCCTCACTCACTCACTCACTCACTCACCCAGAGCAACTTCCAGTCCTGCAAGCTCCATTCATAACAGCCCCATTAAAGGTGTGCCATTTTTATCTTTTATATTGGATTTTCACCATACTTTTTCCATATTTAGATGTTTAGATACACAATACCATTGTGCTACAATTGCCTACAGTATTCAGTACAGTAACATGCTGTACAGGCTTGCAGCCTAGAAGCAATAGGCTAGATAGACCACAGAGCCTGGGTGTGTAGTAGACCATACCATCTAGGTTTGTGTAAGTGCACTCTGTGATGTTCACAGAATGATAAAATCATCTGATGATGCATTTCTCAGAACATATCCTCATCATTAAGTGATGCATGACTGTACAACCAATTAAAAGAAATGATCAGAATGGATTTTTAAAACTGATGCAGCTATAACATGTCTTCAAGAATCTCACTTCAAATATAATGATATAGGTAGGTTAAAAGTAGAAAATGGCAAAAGGTATACCATGCAAACACTAATCAAAAGAAAGTTAGAGTCGCTATATTAATAACAGAAAATTAGACTTCATAGCAAAGAAAATTACTAGGAATAAAGAAGGACTTTACGTAATGATAAAAGAGCTAATTCACTAAGAAGAGATAACAATCCAAAATGTGTAATCACCTAACAACATTGCTTCAAAATACCTGAAGCAAAAACTGGCAGAACTGAAAGGAGAAATAGACAATCCATAATTATACTTGGCAACTTTAACACTCCTCTCTCGGTAATTGATAGAAATATTGGACAGAAAATCAGCAAGGATATAGAAGAACTGACAGCCAACTGGATCTAATTGATATTTATAGAACACTCCACCCAACAATAGCAAGATTCACATTCTTGTCAAGTGCACATGGAACATTTAACAAGATACACTGTATTCTCAGTCATAAAAGGAACCTTAATGATTAAAATTTAAAAGAATTGAAATCATGCAAAGCATATTGTATCATTTATCTTTTTACCTTTGTCAGCCTTGCTAGAGGCTTATCAATTCTGACAAAGGTGAAAAGAGAAAAGATACAAACTAGCAATATCCAGAATGCTAGACCTTCATAGACTTTAAAATGATAATAAAGTAAACACATATTTGACAACTTAGAGGTAGTGGACCAGTTGCTCAAAAATCGCAAACTATAAAAATTCATCCAAGATGAAATAGATAACCTCAGTAGTCCCATAATCTGTTAAAGAAATTGAATTTATAATTTAAGAGAATAAAGCTGGAGGAATTGATACCCAAATTTAAGACTTAAAGCTACAATAATCAAGACAGTGTAGAATTGGCAAAAGGTTAGACACCTAGATCAATGGAAGAGAATAAAAAGAATAAAGTTACACAAGCGCGACCATCTGACTTTTGACAAAGATGCCAAAACCATTTAATGGAGAATGAATAGTCTTTTTAACAAGTGATGTTGGAAAAAATTGGACATCCAAATGCAGAAAAAAATGAACTTTGACCTAAAGCTCTTATCTTATACAGAAATTAACTCAAAATGTATCACAAGTCTAAATGTGAAATTATAAAACATTAGAAGTCATAAATACATAAGAAAACATCTTCATGATCTAGGATTAGGCAAACTATGAAAAAATCACCTGGACTTCATCAAAATAAAAACCTTTGCTTTGCAAAAGACAATGTTACGGGAAGGAACAAGCCATAGACGTGTAGAAAATATTTACAAACCACATATCCAACAGAGTACTTTAAAACTCAACAGAAACAAAAAGTAAGCAATCCAGTTTAAAAATAAGTGAAAGACTTGAATAGATTCTTCACCAACAAGTATATGAAGATAACAAATAAGCATGTGAAAAGTTGTTCAAGATCACTAGCATCATGAAAATGCAAATTGAAACCATGACAAGATACCGCTCCACACCTGTTAGAATGGCTACAATACAAAGTACCGACTATAACAAATGCTGGAGAGGATGCGGAGCAACAGGAACCTTCATATATTGCTGGTGGGAATGTAAAATGGTGCCGTCAGTCTGGAAGACAGTCTGGCAGTTCCTTACAAATGTCAATATACACTTACCGCGTGATGTAGAAATCCTTCTGAGTATTTACCCTGGAAAAATGAAAACCTATGCTCATATAGAAACCTGTATACAAATGTTTATAAGCAGCTGAATTCATAACAGTCAAAATTCATAATAGCCAGCTGAATTCATAATAGCCAAAAACACACTTCAAAGGATGGATGAATAAACTGGCACTTTCGTACCATGGACTATTGATGCGCCCAACAACTTGGATGGATCTCAGAGGCATTATGCTGAGTGAAAGAAGCCAGACTCCAAAGACTGAAAACAGTGCGATTCCATTTATATGGCAGTCTCAAAATGACAACTCAATAACGATGGGGGAACAGATCAGTGGTTGTCATGGATAGAGAAGGGTGTGAATACAAAGGGGCAGCACAAGAAAGTTTTGGAGGTGATAGAAATGCTCTATATCTTAATTCTTGTGAGTGTTACACGTGTTAAAAGTCATAGAACTGTACTCTTCTCCCAAGTCAATTTTCCTGTGATTATTTTTAAAGTAAAAATTAATATCAAATTTCTGTGGCCTGGTGATATGAAGTATGAAGATATAACTGCTTCCAGGATAAACCTCAAATAAAAGGGTACATTTGAAGACATAGAACAAAAGGTACTCCATTTACACAAATAGATTATATGAATTAAATGTCCAGCATAAGGTAAATCCCAAAGCTGAAAACAAGGCACACTTAAATAGATGCGTCGTTGAGAATCCCTGCAAAGCCTTCTACACCAGCTAAGGAATCTACACCAAGGGGAAAGTATCCAACTATGACAAAAATCTCTTTGAAGGAACGAAACATTAATATTCTCATTGCTAAAGTAAACACAAAGGCATATCTTTCCAAAGCCTACCTTAAATGAATGGAATAGATTTGGGCATCAGAGTATTAGGCCACTCCTGGAAGTTCTAACCATTTAAATAAGAATGTAAAGCCTTGAAAACATGACAGTGTTTTGCATAAGAAAATCTGGATCTTGGAGCAATGTGATTTTTTTGGCAAGGGTAGAGTTCAGGAAGCTCTACATTTTCTTGTGCAATACTGTTTGCTTTATTATTTATTGTGGGGGAACTTGGCATCTTAGAGAACAAGAGAATCTCAGTCCCGATTTGTTTTTCTTACTTTAGCCAGCATTCTGGAACCCTTTTCAAACGTATTCCTGTCTGTCGATTAAAGATGATCGTTTAAAAACAAACATCACGCACACACACACACACACACACACACACACACACAACAAATTTCCATATTTTTGTAATGACAATTAAGAATGTAAGTTAGTTTCAGTCATGTTCCTTTTGTTCTCCTGGTTTATCGTTACTGGTTAAAGTTATTTTACATTCATAACTGTTAAACAGTGTATCTGAGCAAGGTAAAATAGATTCCGGTGGAGTCGTATTGGTGGGTGGGACCTCCTACAGGCCCATGGATGACTGAAGGCTCAGGCTGCCTCCAACAGCTTCTGCCTACCTATGCTACCTCCCAAGGGGAACAGTATTCTAAGAAAGATATTTTCTCTTTATCTTATAATGGTTGTGATTAGATGCTGTTTCATATTAAGCTTAGCAAATTCACATCCTCATCTTCAGCTGATGGTGTACCAATTTACTCATTTCTTCACAAAACTAACTTGCCTATTTGGACAACTTCTACATTCCAGATATACTTCACGCCATTGTTCTAGCATTAAAAATTATTCCAAGCTACATTCTATGGGTGAGGTCCCAGACCTTATCCAAAGACATCCCTTGAGTATTTCCATTTCTTTTTCATTTATGAGGTTGCTCTATTGAAGCCGATTTATAAATTAAGAAAATGTTTGAAAATCATTCACTGGAAAGATGATATTCATGGATAACAAGAACTTGAAATTTTAACCAATCATCTGTGCTTCCTGTCACCCTACACTTTTAGAGTGTTGTTACCAGAAACATTTGACTGATTTCGTTCTTTATTTACTCAGTATCGTAACTGTGTTTATTAACTACCTGCTATATTCCAGTACGGTATTTCAGGAAAGTGTATTACTTTTTCTCATTTTACTGGTTGAAAAACTACTGAGAAGTGAAGTGGCCTAAAGTAAGAAAGAGGAAAACTAGGATGTGGATTATCTACATCTGAATAGTCGAGCATGACAGTGTGTATATCCAATCCAAGGTGGTGGCGACTCAGTGAAATTGGTAGATAGAGACAAATGATTTGAGAGAAACAGACCTAGACCTTAAATTGAAGCATTTCCTTTGTAGTCATTGAGGATTATAGAACAATTAGAGC
Organism: Rousettus aegyptiacus; assembly: GCF_014176215.1. NCBI lineage: Eukaryota > Metazoa > Chordata > Mammalia > Chiroptera > Pteropodidae > Rousettus > Rousettus aegyptiacus. The sequence continues at coordinate 11,399,985 of NW_023416312.1, forward strand.
CAGGAGGAATGCAGAAGAAGAAAAGACACTTTTGCATGTCAGTGAAACCTGCCAAGGAATCAAATAAGATGCAAGCATTACATAGACATAAGGAACTGGAGAATAGTTCATTGTGGATCCTTGAACTTTCTATTAAAACCCCAGACAGAGTGATAGAGCAAAGGAAGTAAAACAGGAAAACAAAGAGTGGAATAGGATCTAAATCTGTTGAGGGTACAATGAAGCCTATTCCAGGAGCCTGAGGACAATTTTTAAAAGGGGCGATGACAAAAACTAAAAATACAACTATTATGACCCAGCAATTCCACTTTGGGGCATTTATCCGAAGAAAATGAAAACACCAATTTGAAAAGATAACACACACCACTATGTTCATTGCAGCATTATTTACAATAGCCAAGACTTGGAAGCAACTTAGGTGTCCATCCATTGATGGACAGATAAGGAAGAGGTGGTATATGTAGAATAGAAAACTACTCAGCCATAAAAAGGAATGAAATCTTGCCATTTGTGCCTACATGGATGGGTCTAGAGGGTATTATGCTAAGTGAAATAAGAGGCAGAGAAAGACAAATGCCACGTGGCTTTGCTCGTATGTGGAATCTAAAAACAAACGAGCAAACAAAACAAAATTGAAACAGACTTATAAGTACAGAGAACTAACAGATGAGCCAGAAGGGTGGAGTGTGGGGAGATGGACGAAAAAGGTGAGGGAGATTAAGAAGTACAAACTGCTAGTAAGTCAGGGGGTATAATGTACAGCACAGAGAATATAGTCAATATCGTAATAACTTTGTACAAGGACAGATGGCTACTAGACTTACTGTGGTGATCACATTGTAAGGTATATAAATGTTTAATCACTGTGTTATACACATGAAACTAATAGTGTCGTATGTCAACTATAATTTGAAAAAGGGTAGAGAGCATTAGTGAGATATATTATCAAAGAGTTTCCCGTCATGCTCCGAGACCTAGATGTGTAGAGCCTGGGAAGGTTTTTTATTTCTATTTTTCTGATTTTTTCCATATATAACTTCTTAACAGGAAATTACTGTTTTCTTTTAGGTGGAAGTAGCTGTTAGAGAACACAGTCATAGCTGTGCCTTTTATTCCAAGGAAAGTCCATTAGTTTGTGTTCTGTTTGTTTTAACACCTCTCTATGGAATGCTTTGGTTTCCTATTAAATGTAGAAAGTGGCCTAGGTAAGCTTTCAGTAGGAAAGACCAGGTCTTGAATACAGGCAAGCCTAGTTTCTAATTAAACAAGCGTCTAATACTGTAATTTCTAATGCGCTCTACAAAGAAAAGGCAAAGAGCAGGCAGACCAGTTTTTGTTGGCTCTGTTTTTGCTGTGCTCATATCATTCTGGCAAAATGGAAGAATTGAGACAAGGAATTAGTGAATTACACATGCATGTACATTAATACCCTTCCTTTTGTTACTTTTTTTCATCGTTTATCAAAGTTAATTTGCTGACATTTGAAAAGTATACCAGTAGTGACTTCTTACTAAATAGCTTCTCATATAAAATATCATGGAGGAGAAGTCTGGTAGCACTAGTCTTTGGATGTGTAATGGGTTTCAGTAACTAAATTATACCTAAATAGCTATCTGAAATTTTCTATAGAAAATCCAAACCACTGGACTTCACTAAATGATCTCTCAGTAAGAGAATTACTTCTTATCTCGTATTATGATGGCGGCTGGTTAGGATAGGGAATCTCCAGCCTTAGAGCCTAGTGGCCATGTTGGAGGTAAGATACATGGATTTTTAAAATAATATTTTTCATTTTTCAGTTATAGTTGGCAAACAATATTATATTAGTTTCAGGTGTGCAACATAGCAATTAGACATCTATATAACTCACAGAGTGATCACCCCAATAAATCTAGTACCCCTCCAACATTGTACATAGTTATTACAATATTACTGACTATATTCCTTATGCTATACTTTATACCTCCATGACTGTTTTGTAACTACCAGTTTGTGCTTTTTAATCCCTTCCCCCTTTTTCATCTATTCTCCCCCAAACACCCCTCCCATTTGGTAACCCTCAAAATGTTTTCTGTACCTATGAGTTTGTCTCTTTGTTTTGTTCTGTAAATTCCACATGTACATGAACTTATGATATTTGTCTTTCTCTTACTTACTCCACTCAGTACAATACCCTATAGGTCCATCATAAAATACCTTTTTCCATCTCTTTACTGTCTGTCTATATGTGTCTTTCAATCTGAAGTGAGTCTCTGGTAGGCAGCATATGTAGGGGTCTTGTTTACTTATCCATTCAGCCACCCTCTTTTGATTGGAGCATTTAATTCTTTTTCATTTATAGTACTCGTTGATAGATATATAGTTACTGCCATTCTTTATTCATATTTTTAATACATATTCTTTTCTTCTTAAAGAAGTTTCTCCAACATTTCCTGTAATGCTGGCTTGGTGGTGATGAACTCCTTTAGTTTTTCTTGTCTGGGAAGCTCTTTATCTGTCCTTCAATTCTAAGTGATAGCTTTGCTGGATAGAATAATCTTGGTTGTATATCCTGGGTTTTCATCACTTTGAATATTTTATGCCAAGCCCTTCTGGTCTATAAAGTTTCTGTTGAGACATTGGCTGCCAGTCTTATGGGAGCTTCCTTGTAGATAACTAATTGCTTTTCTCTTGCTGCTTTTAAGATTCTCTCTTTGTATTTAACCTTTGGTATTTTAATTATTATGTATCTTGGTGTGGGCCTCTTTGGGTTCATCTTGTTTGGATTCTCTGTGCTTCCTGGGGATGTATGTCTCTTTCCTTTACCAGGTTAAGGAAGTTTTCAGTCATCATTTCTTCAGATAGGTTTTCAATTCCTTGCTCTCTTTCTTCTCCTTGTGGTACTCCTATGATGCAAATGTTGTTACGGTTGATGTTATCCCAGAGGCTCCTTAAACTATCATTTCTTTGGGTTCTTTTTTCTTGTTGCTGTTCTCATTGGGTGTCCTCTGCTTTCCCATCTTCTATGTCACTGATTTGCTCCTCCATTTCATCCACTCTGCTAATTCCCTCTAATGTACTCTTCATCTCAGATATTCTATTTTCCATTTCTGACTGGTTCCCAATTATGTTTTCCATCTCCACTTTTATGTTTTCTTTCTCTTTATGGAAGTTCTCACTGAGTTCATCTACTCTTGCCCTAAGTTCATTGAGCATCCTTATAACTAGTGTTTTGAACTCTGTATCTGTTAGATTGCTTGTCTCCATTTTTTTGAGTTCTTTTTCTAGAGTATTGTTCTTTCATGTGGGACATTCTTCTTTGTCTTCCCATTTTGGCTGCTTCCCCGTGTCTGTTTCTATGTATTAGGTAGGGCTCCTGAGTCTCTTGGTCTTAGTAGAGTAGCTTTATGTAGTGGGTGTGCTGTGGAACCCAGGTGTCTAGCTACGGGCCAAATTCAGCCACAGCCTGGACACTTCTGGAGCCACCTGGTAAGAGTCACCAAGCAATCCACAGATAGCTGCGACTCATGCTGGGCTTATAGGCACCTCGAAGGGCCAAGGCAGAAACCAAGGCCAGCTGTCACTGGCTTGGGGCTACTCAGCAAAAGGTACAGGCATGCTGAGGCCAGATGCTGTTTCCTTGGTTTTTGTGAGCCTTTGAGAGATTTTAGGAAAGTCCATAGCAGGAGCCAAGACAACCCATCTTGTATGGAATAAATCACTGGAAGCAGCTTGGGTGGGCTCACAAGTTGGGAGGGGCAGGGTCTCAGGGAATCCCCTGGGCAGTGGGACCTGTGTTATTTAGGTTGATGATGACTCGGGTATGGCGACACCAGGCTGGGAGTAGGGATGGTTCAACATAGGAACAGTGGATACCTCCAGCATTTCTGTTGGGGAGAAATCTGCCCCTCCAGGCCTCAACCGGAAGCCTGACAACTCACTCCCTGTATGTCCCTGGGGCCCCTCTAGCAGCTGCGCTGGAGCTCAGAGCGAGCTAGTCCATCAGCAAGTAAGGCCAGAGTGGGCTCTTCAATGTGTGTGACACTCAGCCTTCTGTCTCACTCAGCCACAACCTTATCTGTTTTTCACAGCTGGAGGTTGTGGGGACTTCTCTTCCCAGTGCTGAAACACTGGGCTGGGGAACCTGGTACGTGGTCAGGACCCCTCACTCCTCAGGTGCAGGTGGGGGCTCTGCAGCGAAGATATCCCTCCTGATTCCCAGTCACCACGTGAGGTTGTTGAACCGGGCTGTTTCATGTGTCCACCCCTCTTACCAGTTGGAGGTGACCTGTTATTTTTGTCCCTAGTTGTAGGGCTTCTGTTCAGCCAGAAGAAGGCATAAATGTTAAATCTGCTTATGCCTACTGTATTTCTCTCTTCCATCATGCCATCAATTAGAAGACACACCACTGATTTTTAGTAACAGCGTTTCCGGGAAAACAAAATCATTAGCAAGGACAGTGGTTATAACACCAGACTTTGTTTCAGAAACATTAAAATGTGATACTAGGTGTCTCAGAATCAAGGCGAGGGTATCACAGAGCAGTACTCTTAAATAATAGCTAAGGGGAATGGAGCGCTTACTGTGTGCCAGACCATACGTTTGTGCCAAACACTTTATATGCATTACCCTATTTAATCCTCATAGGACTCTCGTGGGTGTTTTACACATGGGGAAACTGAAGGTGGGAGAGGTTAAGTGACTTATCCAAGGACTTTGCCTACGACACCTGTCAGAACCAGGATTGAAGCAGTCTGACTCCAAAAGCCACACAGTTAAACCACTACTTCATATATTTACCCGTTCTCATTAATGTAAGACCTACCAAAAGGAAAGATTAAGAACAGTCAGCAAAGACCCTCCCAAAATTCACCCTTTAATTTTCTGTTAAAGTAATAACTGACCTCCCCTAGCAAAAAAGAAACAAAAAATACTATTTCTTGAATATTCGTTCACATCATTTTTAAAGTTTATTATTATGTATATGAGTCTATGATATTCTATGAAACTAATAGTCTCTTTAAAACTATATTCATAGCTACAATTTCTGTCTTCTAATAGCTTATAAATTGTATAACCTCATTATAGACTGACATATAACGACTCTAGAACAAAACAAAGAGTATAAAGATCATTAAGGGTTTACTGTAGCCAAATTTAACCAAAAAAAAAAAGATTTAAAGCAAACATATACTACCTACTGTTTCAGGCACTGCTATAAACATTTCTCTACTTAAAAACTCTTAAACTACCATAATTCTGTGAGGTCGTATTGTCTTCCTTGTTTTCTAGATGAGGAAACAGACCACATGTCTACTAAGGGGTGGAGCCAGGATTTGAACCCAGTCTCGTTCCAGAGTCTGTGATCTTAACCACCACACTATACTTGCCTCATTTCATATTTTTACATTTAATAGTTTAATATTCCTTGGCTTTACTTAGCACTTTTCTTCTAAAGAGCTTATGCTGCTGGCTACCTCAAATTCCCTATGCCAGAATCCTGGGAGTCCTGAGGTATTTATGATATAATCCCTGTCCTCAAGGAGATTACAATATCTTAAACAGAACTGACATATTAGCTATAAAGAGATTAAAAGCAAGGCCATATTTTGTCCTATTTCAACCTATTGGAGAGGTAGAAATTAAATCTTTATTTCTTTACAGTAATCAGTACTGAAGACTTGTCACTCCATCTTTTTTTATTAAATCAATTGCTTACATCATTAGTGACCTTTCTTTAGAATTATAAAAAGTGTATTATTTGACCTTGGCTCTGGTATGAAGTTGACCCAAAATTTAGAAAGAAAAAAGTTAAATTCTTGCCAGTACCTGTTTGGTTTATTTCAGAAAACTTCCCAAAGGCAAATATTCCTAGTTAATGAAGAGTTATGATACTCATTGTGGTTACTTAGCGCTCGCTGTACACCAAGTACTATACTAAGTGTTTCACACACATTATTTCATTCAGTCCTCATAACAGAGCCTTGAGGCGGGTTTTTTTCCCCCTATTTACAAATGAAAGGAAAGGTTGCTTGGCCTCTCTGAGCCTCAGTTTTTTCATTTGTAAAGCAGAAAAGGAAAGCTTCTTTTTATTCTAATAGGAATTTCTCAATCCAGATGAAAAATTTCTCAAGTAGATACACAAAGGTCAATGCGCATCATATACTTTACTTTTAAGAGCTCAAATTTTGACATCTTTCCAGGAGAAAGTACAGTTTCTAAAAGGTGCTTCTCAGAATAAAGGTGAACAAAAATTATAAAATTAAATTGACAGTTAGACATGGGGTCCCCAGTGCACCAATGATACACTTGGGAAAGCATTTTATTTGGCTTAGTTTCTCCTTGCAGCCTCTCCCTCTAGCCCCCAGGCCAGTGCCCTTTGCTTTGGTCCTGTGCTCCAGCCACTCTGACTTATGGTGGGCTGTGCCCTAAACGTGGCATCACCGTAGCCTAACTATGTGAGTGAGGTACCAGGTGCCTGTATGGACGGACTGCTTCTCTGGTACACTAAGCAAGTATTTCAAGTTGAAAACTAGCCACAAAAGATCCAATTAGCTCACAGAATGACATAGTTGAAAATATGTGAATGAAAAGTGGCATATTACAAAGTTCAAGGGGCTCGGACACTTGAAAACCTGGGATCAAGTCTTGGCTCTGCCACTTACTAGCTGCATGACCTAGGGCAAGTCTGGTAACCTCTTTGAGTCTCAGCTTTCTTATCTGTAAAATGAGGATAATCAGAATAGCTAGTTCATTTATTGAAGATCAAATGGGAGAAAGCATAATGTAAGGGAGATTGATCTGAAAACTAGGAAGTGTCAAATAGATATTAATCCCTCATGCTAAACTTCTTTAAGCCTCTCTTTTAGCATAGTGTGATTTAACACATACATAGCATTCAAGAAATCTCTGTCATTTTTAAAGAGTATGTACATATGGACTTAAATTTCTTTTACCTCAGTTAGTCCTACCCCAGCATTTCTCCCCAAGATGTGAGATGTTCTTTGGCAATAAAAATCTGTAGCCGTCCTGATTCTAGCTATGAACTGTCATTCTAATTTTGACTCCACCAGTTTTCCTAAGAGATTTTCAAACTAACCACAATTACCCCGTTTACTATCCAGATTTGAGATCATGAACAGGTGACTTCATCTCGATGAGCTCTGTAAAATAAGGAAAATAATTCTAATTCACCCCTACTTCACAGAGCTGTTGTGAAGATTGAATGCTTCAGAAAGCTTAACATACTATACAAATGCAAGGAACATGAATAAAAAAAATGAATGATTATCAAAGACCACTCAGTGTAACATCAGAACTAAAACACACAAATAATTCTTCTAGGAAATGGAAGGTAAACAGGCCATTAAAAGTTATAGAGAGTGATTGACACGAGGAGGAGGGAGGTGAAGGGAAATACCCACATTTGACTGCAATACGGTGTTGGAGAAGACACACCCACACCAGACTGTAAGTTCATGCAACCTTATACCGTTTCTCTCATTCTCTGATGTAGCCCTAGCAGCCAGAACAATGCCTGGCTTGTGGTAGATGTTGGCTGAATGAACAGTAGCCCTTCTGATGAGTATGGGACAATAGTAGTGCGTAGGTAGGCTGACTTTAGCTAACTTCCTGTCGACCATGACAACCTTGTCCTAGTTCTCCATCTGAAGCAGAACTTGTTCTGAGATGTCACCTAACTCACTCAGACTTCACCGTACCATCCAGGTCAAATTAAAAGGTTAAAGTTTTCATCCTAACCATTGCATCACTTTAGCTGTGCACATTTATTTTAGTAACTGTTGATATAGTTCCTCATAGACCCTTAGGAGCCAGTTACCAAGAGATTGGAAAGCTTACCAAACATTCTACATGTCAATTTTGCCTATATTTTGTGGGTGGCAGGGGTGGGAAGTGGTAGAAAATTTTTATTATAACAAGATAGATATATTTGGGTGAATTGCCAGTGAAGAAGAACCGTGGCTCCTTTTATAAATAAGAAAATAAAGTCAAGTTGTAATTTCAGTCTAGTTTAGATCCTGAAAGAAATTCTAGAAATGACCTAATCCAGGAAACTCGTTTTCCCAACTAAGATTTCATGCAGAATCCCCATCTATAAAACAGATAAATTATATTTTTTTATTAACATAGATGTCTATTTTAACTTTATAACATTTATTTTTTAAGGTCTCAGGAGAGCACCAGTTAATGCTGGGCTCTTCAATGTCTTAAAATTTGTTATGTATACATGTCAAATTTGCCTATTTTGATTTTTTTTACTATGCGTATATACTTTAATAAGTAAAGTCAGAATCAAACATTTGGAGAAGCCGCCAAGATGCACTAGTAGAATACATTTGAAAAATACTGGTCTAGCCCCACTCACTCATACCATAGATATGGAGGCTGTTGAAACTATAATCTACAGAACCTCATTCTGTCACCATATTTTGCTTCTTGATATGGTGATATTAATGAATCTGAACACAGCTACCTCGGTACATCCAGATTTCAAGTGTTTCTCCTGCTTAAACATAAATAATGTTTCTAGGCCATCTTGAAGTTCCAGTGGAATCCAAGGTGTAAACCTTCGTTTTTATGCTATTGTTTCTTCTGGTTTGAAATTTGTATTTAAATTTTTCGTCATGGTGTTAATACATGCCTATATATAGGGCAAGGGACAGATTCAAATCTTGTGGGTTTTTATCTTTTTGGCCTAGGGATAACCTAGAAATAGGACATTTAAAAAAAGGAATACTTCTGAAGGGAGGGCAGTAAATTCAAGGTCGAGTCCTAGAATCGTCCTCAGTCCTGTTGAAGACCTCATGGCCAATTTCTGAATATTTCGACATCTGCAGTGTTAAAGCCAGCCTTGTTTCCTAAGATGGAAATTGCCACGTGCAGAATGACTTGATAGAAAATGGTGTACATTCTATATAATCTTCTAACAGCAGAATGCGACCAGTGGCACTTCCCCTAAAAAAAATAAATTACCCGAAATTTGCAGCACATTCATATTCAATTTCATCACAGCAGATGCTCATTAGTATGTTGTTATTAATTGGTATTCACTTTAGGTTTTGTTTAAAATGAAGATAATAATTAGGTTTTAATTACTGCATCATTCGTGGGGGGGTTGGTCTTTGGGGAGAGGGAAAGGGTGAAATGCCTCTTAACGCACTGAAATATTTCCTGATGCTTATTCAGCAACGTGTGTTGCCAAAGACTTTGAAAAATAACTTCATCTTTACAAAAAAAAATAGGACTTGGATTCTGAAATGAAGAAATTGCTGTGTGTGTGTTTTTTTAAGCCCATCGTTATCAAAAACTCGCTCTAAATTGTCTACTTGATGGACACACTGAATCAGATGATAATGTGCACTACCATTCTTTCTAATCAAATTACCAAAAAGACTTCTTGGAAAAGTAACCCTCACAAGCGGTTGATTAATGAAGTGGTGGCAATGTTTTGTATTAGAACTAATTGAAGTAATTCAAATAAGTTATTTCTGTCGCCTATGGAAATAATTTCCTTTGCAAAGAAGTACAGTGGAGTTGGCAAACCAGTGTTTTTTTTTCACCCACTGTTGTTTCATATTTGCAGAATAGCTAAGTTAATATAGATATTCAAATAAAATAGGCAGAAAACTAAGTAATTTAATTGAGTGGCAGGGAAAATAAGAAAGCTTGTCAGTTTTTTTTTTCATAATCAAGACATAATTTATATAAGGCCTAAAGGTGCATGGAAATGGAGGGGTACTGAAATTCTAAAGGCGTGTCTTTATTAAAACACTAGAAATGGCAGTCTTTAATACATTCATTAAGAGGGGTGCAATCGTATTCAAGAGTTTAAATATATTCCTTAAATAAAGTGTTTCAGAACACCTATCATGGGCATGGCATTGGGTTTTGCCACTACGTATATATCTAACCTTCCGGAAGTTGATAGTATAGTTGGGGAAAGTACGGGATCTGTCATGTATCCACTGTGTACTGGGTTTCAGTCATGGTGCTGGGTGCTTTCTATATGGTATCTCGTTATCTTTACCACATTCCTGAGAGGTTTATTAGCCTCATTTTACAGATGAAGAAATTGAATAGGTTAAGCAGTGTGTCCAAGATAACCCAAGCCTTTAAGTGGTAGAACTGACTTTCAAATCAGGTTCAATCTGACACCAAAGTTAGTCTGCAATGGGGAGATACAGGAAGCATTAGAAATTATTTCAGGGGGCTAGTGTCATTAGGCAACATGTTGAAGCTCAGTGAGAAGTAGGAGACAGGCCCTTCCTCCCACAAACATTCACTGAGGGCCACCCGCACGCCTGGGTCTGGCGTAGGCATCAGCAGTGTAGAGGGGAATGCACATGGTCCCTGTCCTCCGAAGCTCACATCCTGGGAGGTGCCAGGGTGAGCAAACCCATGAGGACTACGTGGAGTGTGATCTCTGGACCAGAGAGATTTGGTGAACCTTGGGGACCCAGAGGAGAGTCAGCCGAGTCTGTCAGATGGAAAGAGCAAACCAAAGCATGGCAGCCCAGAAGTCTTAACTGTGAGTGAGGTTTGATGAGGAAGGTAGAAACAGAGTGGATCTCTAGGTGAGTGCATGGCCAGGCCAGTGGCGGAGGGGCATGTGGAGAATTCTTGAGGGTGGGCCTTGAGGGGTTGGAACTCCATCCGGAAGATGGTGAGGGTGTGAGTAGGGATTTTTTGGCAAGGCAAGTTTCCACTTCTAGACATGTACCTCGTGGTGCCTGTCAGTGGCAGCAGGGTTTTGAGTTCAGAATCTGCTTCATGCTGTGATGCCTACAATCTTCGCGTTTAGCAGAGTAATGAGTTTTAATACACTATCATTGTATTTTAAGGGTAACTGGTTAATTTGTGCCTGTGGTAGAAAAACGATGTTTAATGCTCAAAAAATGCTTTGGGGGCAGCCCATTTTCCTTCCTGATTTGATATTTTTGGGGCATAAACCAAATGAATTTGATATCTTTGTGTGTATGCCAGTCAACATGAGAAGGCAGGCCTTGCACGTTCTAGATTGTACGAGGAAGATAACTTGAGTTTAAGATTTGGCTGTTGATAATCTCTAGGGTCGTGAGCCCAGCTCTTCATACTTTAATAAATTTAATTCAGGGGCAAGTTAGGCTTAATAAGGAGGAAGTTTTAGCTAACTTCTACACTGTCCCTACAAATGATGGACATAGAGAGAGGAGACTGGTTACATTGCTTTATAAAAGTCTTAGAAAGCTAAAGTAAAAGACCATTGTCAAACTAGTTCAAAAGAAAGTCATTTGAAATTCGATGCTGCAGCCACATTGGAAACAGTTTGGCAATTCCTACTAAAGCCAAGCATCTGTGAGCCCTGTGACCCAGCACATCCACTCCTAGGTGCTGCAATCATCAGACATGTACACACACATATGTGTTCCAAAGATGTGTACAATAATATTCACAGCAGTACCATTCTTAATAGCCAAAAAACTGGAAACGACCTAAATGCCCATCATCTGTAGAAGGGATAGATTGTGATGTATTCATTCAGTGGAATACTTCACGGCAATGAGAATAAACGAACTCCTGCTACATGCAACAACGTGGATGAATCTCACAAATACAATGTTGAGCAAAAGAAACCAAAAAGAGTGCAGACTGTATGATTCTGTGCACATAAAGTTGTGGGTATTTTTTTAAAAGGCAAATCTATTGTTGTCCTTCGGGGGGAGAGGTGGTGAGTAGCTGGGAGGGGAACAGAGCTGGGGACCTCTGGGATGCTCTGGTAATGTTCTGTTTCTTGTTCTGGATGCTGATTACAGAGACATGTTCACTTTGTGCATCAAGCTGCACACTTATTTGTGCACTTTTGGTATGGAGGTTATAATTCAACAAAAAGAACAAAAAACCAAAATGCAAGTCAGATTTGACGCTGCCCTGTATTTATGTAAGAGAAAATGATCCTACTCTAATCTTGAAATAACGTACTTGAACAAGCAAGCATCTTCCTCAAAATTGGTTCTCAGAAAAACTTAGACTATTTTGGTTAGCAGAAATTCCTTTATCTTAAACCAGGTTGGAGGGATCAGACTGCATGGTTCTGAAAGTATCGCCAATACAGGTAATATGTAGCACAGCGACTCTCATCTCAGATTACCCACTAAAACTACCTGGGAGCCCTTAAGAGTGCCCATCCCAGCATTCCACCCTGCATTCTGAGTCAGCTGTTCAGGGGTGCAGGCTGAGCATCAGTATTGTTTAAAAGCTCCCCCAGTGATTTTGATGTGCAGCCACGTGAAGGGACCACTGACCTGGAGCCTCATCAGAAGTCTCAGGAGAGAGACTGGACAATATAGATACATAAAAACAAAACTACTTTTTTATCTCAAAGTACTTTGAGTTGGAGAGAGGACGACGTTTGCATTATTTCTAATGTAATCTGATTGCAGGAGTCAAAAAGAATGCATCAAAACCGATGGCATTAAAACCTTTTCCCTTCATTTCTTCCACAATATTTGCTAAGTGCCGCCTCAGAGCCAGGTATA
>NW_023416312.1:11415000-11470000 GCF_014176215.1 Rousettus aegyptiacus
CAGAGGTCCTATGTTGCCCCCTTAGGATTAGCACTGAACAAGTTGTCAAGATGACCTCAACTCTACAGTTAATTTACCATATTGTATCTGTGAGCCAATCCCTGGCAAAGGCAATATAGATCGTTGCCACATGTCGTAAAATTGGACTCATAGTATAGCAGTATTTGTTAAACAGTTTTCAGAAATTGTTTAACTTCCTTCTAGCATGGACAAGTCCCAGGTAGGAAGCACAGTGCCACTTTTCCCAATTAACAGTGCAAATTGTCAAGGGTGCATAGGAATTTGCAGTTTGACGAAATCAGTTTTTTGACAGCAGGGGTAATCAGTCTGCAGCTTCGCAAGTAGTAATCTATGATCGAAGTGGCAGAATTTCTCCTGAATTATGAATGGTGTGTATGCTGTATGAGGGGGACAAACCATTAATGTGATTCTCTTCTTACTCACCTACCCTTTCTTTAAAAAAAAAAAAAAAGCTGCTTGATGTGGAAGTCAAAATTAGGGAATGTACTCTGTTGAGAGTGATCTCTATCGCTGCCCCTCCCCAGTAGTAGTATTCATTTGTTTTCTGTTCTATTGCAGTATTCTGACAAGTCCCTGTACACCCAGCTGTGCTTTTACCGGTACATTTTTGATGTGGACTATGCACTGGAGAAACTTACTACCGATCATGAAAAAGGTACGTTAAAATACTGTAATTACCTTTGAGTTTAAAGTGGAAATTTGCATCATAAAAGCCAGACCTACTGTGTCAGGCTGTTCACGCAGCATCACACCGCTGTCTCAGAAGCAGGCCACGGGGGCCATTGCGAGCACAGGCATCCCCTCCACGAGGGGCGGCAGCGTAGGAATCCCCGGCTTCGGCCTCCACAGCCTGTCTCATATTGTTCTCTACTAAAGCAGGCCTTTGGGGGAGGAACTGTACAAAAAGGACTTTTTAAATGCTATATTTTGAAAATGCTATTTTCTATAGAGTTTAGTAATTGTAATAAAGTAAGCATAGGAAACGTGATCATTGGGCCTACAAAAACCCCATATTACCACAAAAAAATAGACCGGTAGTGTATCTCTGCTGTTCACTAAAAGCCCAGGTTCATTTTGAAAGAGGGATGGGGTGGAGTTCTTTTATTGACTCCATCCTAAGAGAGTTGTACAGGCGCCTTGGCTCAGATGATCAGCTGCTGCCTATAACCCTCGCACAAGACTCGAAGGCACTGTGAGGCTTAATGGGTCTGGGAAAAGCTTTGTTACATAACTGAAAGTATTTGAAAATGTCATGACAAGTGCATGGTTTTTTTTCTCCTACCTGAAAATCACATTGGCAACTTTTCTATTACCTGTAAAAAATAAAAAAGGCAAATTTACACATTTTTCTTATTAGTTACCTACAGAGTGTTTATGTTGTTTGTCAGTGAATATCAATTCAGCATTTTGTTGTTCGGTATTAGGGCTGGAGGCAACCTCAAGGGCACATAGAAACCTACAAATACTGCTGGATTTCCTTGCATAATAATCCCCATGCTGCCTTTGATGTGGTCTGAACTATTTTCAATTCTCGTCCGCGTCAACTTCCATTTTTCCATCTACAAGACAGGCTAGAAATTAGTTTTTAAAATGCCTTGACTTATTTGGTTTGCTGTCTTGGACTATAAACCACTACGTGAGTGATGGAGGAGTTGGTGCAGATGTTAATATATTGTCTTTAGAAGTTCAACAAGAACTTGGGCTATCTCTACAGCATATTCTCAGTGAATGAATGAAATTTATATAGAGGAAAAATTCCTTCTGTCCATTAATTACTAGGTTTTCAAACTCCCATTCGTGGCTGATGCCTACCCCATATTTACTTGCAGTATTATTAATAGCTGTTCCTCTTTTTTCCCCCAAATCCACAATGCCTTTCCTTCAGGCGTATGAATTGCGAGAATTAAGTACTGATTCTCTGATGAGTACATGGTCTCTCTTTGCCAGTCAGTCTTACGTCTTTCTGGGTATCAGTATATTAGAACTTGCTCCCCCTCAATTTCTTCCAGAATCTAGCCATCCCAGATTGTTCCCTAGATGTTCTTAGACTTTACAGGGTTAGAACCCTCTTCCGGACATCTCCACAATTCTTATCTTAGGAGCTGAATCAGCCTCATGATCAGCAGTTTTCAAAAGTCTGGTGACTCTTGGAGACATGTAGAAGTGATCTGGAAAGTCACTGGAGTCTTACTCAGCTTTTTAGAGAACATCGAGACATGTACATTGCTCTCCACAAAATAGGACGGAATAAAGGTGACACTTGGAAGCTTCTTGCTTGGCAAAACAGAAGTGTTAACAGAATCTGTACACTCACGTGATTTACTGTAGTTTCATTTTACAAGTTTAAGAATTAGGATGCTTGTTTGTTTGTTTGTTTGTTTGTTTGTTTTGTCGTTGGCTTCTAATAAATACGCTCTCCAGGAGTTCAGGGCCAAAATGGCACTACGTAAATTATCGATGGGTTCTTTTACATGTCAAAAGGCTAAAGAAAATACAGCAAGAGAAAGGTACAAAGTATATGTCTAACAGAAGGAACTACACGAAAAGTTCCAAAGACCTTTTGTTTTATTTATGGAATTTTAATTATTGAAACTATTTTTCCTTTGAGCTTCCTTCTGCTTATTTATTATTCCTAAATTGCGGTTTCGGAATGAGTGAATTAGCTGAGATTTCCTTGCTCAGGGTGTTTTCAGATCATTCAATGATGCTTAACGGTGTCTAGGTATTGGTTAGTGGTAGGATATAAACTGAAATGCTGGGTCATTCTTATCCATGGTCCAGGAGCAGTGGTTTCCTAACAAGTGACATCTGAAATGCTGTCTCCTAACAGACACCTTCGGGGCACATAAAAATCCGGTCCATGGTTGCTACACCCAGAGATTCTAATTGACAAAGCATAAGGTAGAGTTTAGGAATTAGGAAGCTCAACTTTTTAGAAAGTTCCCAGACAATTCTGACATGCAACCAAGTTTGAGAACCCCTGTCCCAGGCACTCCGAACATATCAGTTGGATGATTTCAATATAAAAGAGAATCAAACACAGGTTGTAGTTCACAGGAGACAGTTGGAGAACAGGTATATTCTTACAGTGAACAGGAGAACAATTACAGGGGAAACTCCATGTAGCAGATATAAAAATCACTTCTCACTTTGTAAGTTGGGGTGGAATTGCTCTCTTCTGACTTGCCGTAAAAATGAACTGAAAATCTGTGGGATCCAGAGGGCAAATAAATTTATCCAATTTGGACCGAAGCCAGAACACCAATAGATGTTAGCATGAAAAGTCCTGTGAAAAATTACAGTCGTTACACACAGGTATATGATTGAGAATGGAATCTAAGCATCATCTGTCAACAAGTGCCCTGGGACTGGCCTGTGAAATATTTACTGTAGACTCTCCTTTACTGTCAGTACCTAGCAACATTTCCTTCACCAGGATTGTTTTACCATTTCCATTAGCCCATATTTTAAGGGTGGTAACTGGATGGTGGTTTTAATTTTTGTTTGAAACTTGGCAATTTGACTTGGGAAAAGCATGTACAAATTATTTGAAAGAGGTTTATTTTTTTATGATGAAAAGTAGCTCTTGTTAAAGCTTTTTCCTGTGCTTTGCTTTCAAATAAAAGTTTACAGGTCATTAGTCCGCAAGGTGAATTAATCCCATTTGGTATTTTTCCCTTTCCTTTAAAATGGTAAAGGACTGTTATTCACTTTGGCAAAGTGTTTACTGCATGTTTACTGTAACTGCGTAACATTTTTAAAAATCTTATTTCTGTGGGACTTCGGCATTATTATTGTAACTGCTCCAGTATGTACGCAGATGGCATAATAAATGCAACAGGAGTTTTCAAGAAGCATAGTGGCAAAGTATGAAATAAAAATCCATTTCCATGATGGCAGAATTATGGTCCCCTTTGACTGCCTCGTCCCATGGGGCCTCAGCCTAAGTAGCAATAAGTGAACATTTTGGGGGAAACATGAATTGGTTCAAGTCTTTGTCCAACTGTCTCAATCAAGTCTGCTTTGAAAATACAGGAGGAAAAAGAATCTCTTTTTCTCAACTGAGTCCTTTTTATTTATTTGGCAATAGTAAAAACAATATGTTATGTATTTCCTATTATGTGTTGAGTGCCACCCCAGACATCAGGAGCAGAGATGGCCCATGCTCGCTGCCCTGGAGGAGCTTAGGGTCCAGGGGGGACAGACCCAGTCAGTGGCTAAGAGTGATAAACCACAATCTGATCAAACTGTTTTGGAAGTACAGAAAGGGAGCCACTGACTGCCTTTTAAAAACAGACTTCGTTTTTAGAGCAGTTTTAGGATCACAGTAAACTTGAATGGAAGGTATAGAGGTTTCCCATATATCCCCATCCCCACACACAGCCTCCCTCCTTATCAACATCCCCCGCACGAGTGGGACTTTGTTACAGTTGATGAACCTATATTGACAGGTTATCATCCATAATCCATACTTTACCTTAAGGTTCACTCTTGGTGTTCGACATTCTATGGGTTTGGGTAAATGTATAATGACACGTATCCACTAATCACACGGAGTAGTTTCACAGCCTTAAAAATCACCTGTGCTCCCCCTATGCCTCCTCCTTCCCCTAACCCCTGGCAACCATTGCTCTTTTTACTATCTCCATAGTTTCGCCGTTTCCAAAATGTCATGTTCAGTTGACCCTTGGACAACATGGGGTTAGGGAATCTGACCCCCCCCACACACACACACAGTCAAAAATACATTTATAGTATTTATTGAAAAAATAAACTGCACATAAGTGGACACGTGCAATTCAACCCATGTCGTTCAAGGGTGAACTGTAGTTGGAATCATACAGTTCATAGCCTTTTCAGATTGGCTTCTTTCGCTTAGTAAGATGTATTTTAAATTTCCTCTTTGTCTTTTCATGGCTCGTTAACTTGTTTCCTTTCAGCACCAAATAATATTCCATTGTCTGGATGCACCACACTTTATTTATCCATTCACCTACTGAAGGACATCTTGGCAGCTTTCAGGTTTTGTCAGCGATGAGTAAAGTAGCTATAAACATCCATGTGCAGGTTTTTGTGTGGACAAAGTTTTCAAAGCCTTGAGTAAATACCAAGTAGCGTGATTATCGGATCATATGGTAAGAGTGTTTAGTTTTATAAAAAACTGCCAAACTGTCTTCTCAAGTGGCTGCACCATTTTACATTGCCACCAGCAGTGAATGAGAGTGCCTATTTCTCTACATCCTCGCCAGCATTTGGTGTTGTAAGTGTCCCTGATTTTGGTTATTCTTATAGGTGTGTAACGGTGTCTTGTTTTAACTTGCATTTCCCTGATGACATATGATGTGGAGCATCTTTTCATAGCCTTGTTTGCCATTTCTGTATCTTCTTTGGTGAGGCATCTTTGGCTCATTTTTTAAATCCAGTTGTTTGTTTTCTTATTGTTGTGTTTTAAGGGTTCTTCGTATATTTTCGGTAATAGCTCTTTATCATTATTAAAGTGAACATGGATCATTTATGTCTTTCGCAATATCTTCTCCCGGTCTGTGGCTTGTCTTTTTTATTCTTTGAATACTGATTGCCTTTCACTTTAGTGTTTGATCTTTCCTTATTCAAAAAAAAAAAAAAGGAAAAGTTTTTTCTCTTCTTGTTCTTTTACCAGATGCTCATCTCCTCTTATTCTGTGCCAGCTATTTGTAGTAAGTTGGTATATTAGGCTGCTACACCTGCCATAACAAAGCACCACAGACTGAGTGGCTAAACCAACAGAAATGTATTTCCTGACAGTTCTAGAGGCTAGAAGTCTGAGATAAAGGTGTCAGCAGGGTTTGTTTCTTCTGAGGCCTCTCATTGGCCTGTAGATGGCCATTTTCTCCATCTTCACATGGTCTTCCCTCTGTATATGTCTGTGTCCTAATCTCTTCTTATAATGTCACCAATTCTGTTGGTCACGATCCCACCCTTGTGATCTTATTTTAACTTAATTGCCACTTTAAAGTCCTTATCTTCAAATACAGTCACATTCTGAGGTACTGCATGGGGGGGGCACAATTCAGCCCATAACAGGTGGTCTTTGTGGCGAATTTTCTATAAACTTCTTTGAACATGTTGTATTTGTCTCTGCCAGAATTGAAACACCAGGATTTAGAATGCTGTGTTGAGAAAAAGAATTGGAGTTGTAGCATAAAAGTTAGCGAAAAGATGGTGCTTTAAACCTTAGCCTTATGAAAAGCATCTGTCAGGAAGCCTAGTTTCTCAGCGGAGTCTCTTCAGCCCTGTTTCTTGCAAAGGGACATGGACAGCCTAAGCTTCACTTCCTCTCTTCAGCTTTGTTCCCACCTGCTTGCTTTACCCATTTTTCTTAAACTTTTCCATTTCTTGTTCTCGTTGCTCTTCTGTCTTTTTTTTTATGCCTGATGGTAACATCTGTAGACATTTGTTGTTTCCATTAGTGTCACCCAGGACTAGGCTGTCCTTTTATAGTTTCCTGTCATCCTTTCGAATTCTGATGCAGATCCTCACAACAGCCCAGTGAGGGAGCAATGGATTGTGCTCCATTTTATTAATGAAGAAATTGAGTTCTGTAATACAAGCTTCCTCTATATTCTCATAGTACCCTGTGAGGGCTTCTCATAGGACTTACCCTGAATTGTTTTGGCTTTCTCTTCCTCTGGGTTCATTGAGGCAGAGGGTTGTATTTCGTTTATCTGTGCTTTCCCCCTTATATCCAGCTCACTAAATTTTGTTGAAAGAATTCTTAATGGAAAATAAGGCCACACAAGCAATTTCAAAAGGATTTTGGAGAAATTAATCCTAGAAAACAGTTCTGTCCATGAATAGAGGCCAATGTACAGTAAAATTCTAGAGCCTCCTGTATTTCTTGGCTTGACTCAGGTGTGCCATAAATTAATGTCACTAATGTTCCTTGACATTTTCAGATTTAATATCTGTCATTTAAACTCTTTGCAAGTGATACTAAAGACAAATGACATAGTATCTCTCATTTTTCTGGTGCCCAATTCGAATTGACTCAAAGAATGTCAAGCCACTTAACTAGTGAGTTAGGCAAGCCAACTGCCCCTCACCCACGCTGCCACAGGGTCCTGTTCTCTGCTCACCGTCAGCTAAATAGTAACACTCATGAAGTGGTAATAATTGTATTACTTTGTGGAAAATGGGGACCCAAAAGAGACATAACAACTGGTACAGAAAAGTGAAGTAGTCTCGAGGAGTGTTTTTTTTTTTTAGCCAAAAAATAAGAGTTTTATGGAAGAAATCATATGCTTTAGTGTATATGGAAATTGGGATCTTTTCTAAGGGTCTCAAGACAGGTCCTTTTCAGTGTTAAGGATTTCTACTCTTTCTTAAACTGGTAAAGTGAAAGCAGGAGAGTTTTACTGCTAGAAGTAGTACCGCAGTAGAGGTAGCAAAGAGCCTCTGGGGTCCTCTCTAAGCCAGTTGACATTTGTAGAATTTACTTTGTTAAATCCTCACAAGACATTAAAAAGAAGGTTGTGTCAGAGCCTATTTGGTCCAGTTCTTCTTTTATCACTTTTTAAGCCCATGGGTTAGTCTCCTGAAAAACCTGTTCGATTTTAGAAATGAGCCTTTTCTCAAAAACGGTCAAGATGTCATAGAAGGTTGTACATCACCAGAATGATAACAAAACTATAGAGCAACCATCATTAGGAGTCGCCTGAGGTCTGGCTGAACAGTAGCCCTACAACTAGGGACAAACATAAGAGGTCACCTTGAACCAGCAGGAGGGGTGGAAATGTGAGACAGCCTGGTCCCACTATTGAGTGTGGCGACCAAGAATCAAGAGGGCTATCTTAGCTGTAGAGTGCCCTCTCCCTGACCCTGGAGGAGCAAGGGGTCCCAAACGCACACTGAGCTCCTCAGCCCAGGATTCCTGCACCAGGAAGAGAAGTCCCCATAACCCCGGGCCGTGAAGACCTGCGGGGGTTGTGGCTGAGTGAGACGGATACCATGGGAAGCGGTGACCATCCCCTTAAATGGCCTGTGCCCGGCCTAACTCACTGATGGACTTGCTCGCTCCGAGCTCTGCTACCACTGAGGCAGCTGCTAGAGGGACACCTGGGACATACAGGAAAACGCTGAGTTGTTAGGCTTCCAGGCGAGGGCCGAAGGGGCAGATCTCTCCCCAACAGAAGTTCCGGTGGTATCCATTGTTCCTCCATTGAGCCATCCCCCTTCCCAGCCTGTAGGCACAGGCTCTGCCATATCTGAGTCACCGTTAACCTGGATAACACAGTTTGCTCTACCCAGGTGAATCCCTGAGACCCCACCCCTCCCAACTTGTGGGCCCACCTAAGCCGCTTCCAGTGGTTTTCCATACAAATAGGCTGTCTTGGCTCTTACTGTGGACTTTCCTAAAATCTCTCAAAGGCTCACAAATCCAAAGAAGCAACATCTGGCCTCAGCGTGCCCCATACCTTGTGCTGAGCAGCCCCAAGCTCCACACTAGCAGCAGCCAGCCTTGGTTTCTGGCTTGGCCTTTTAAGATACCTATAAGCCCAGCACGGGTAGCAGCCACCTGCATATTGCTTGGTGACTCTTACCACATGGCCCTGGAGGTGCACAGGCAGCAGCTGAACTTGGTCTACAGCTAGACCCCTCCCAAGAGGCCCTCGGGCCGGCACACCCAGAGGCTAGCTTTGACCAGTACTGGAGTCCCAGCACCACCCAGGGCTCTGAGGAAGACACACCTGATATCAGGGGCAGGAAACAGAGCCCTGCTAATGTGAATCCTGCTCCATAGGGTCGGCCCCTCACCGGCCATGCCTCAGAGCCAGTAAGTCCAAGGGTCAGTACCTCCCATCAGTGTGTAGACAGCAACCAAGGCTCAAATATAATGGGAGGGCACACAAAACCCACACAAGGGATGCACATTCAGCACCTGGCTGAGGTGACCAGGGCAGACCTACTACATAAGGCCACTCTCCTAAGACGAGGAAACTTAGGAACCCTACCTAATACATAGAAACAGACACAGAGAGGCAGCTAAAATGGGGAGACAAGCCTGTCCCACATAAAAGAACAAATCTCCAGAGAAAGAACCCAACAAAATGGAGACGTGTAATCTAACAGACGCGGAGTTCAAAGCACTGGTTATAAGGATATCCAGTGAACTTAGGGGAAGAGAAGAGTAGATGAACTCAGTGAAAATTCTAATAAAGAGACAGAAAGCAAAAGTGGATACATAATCGGGAACGAGTCAGAAATGGGGAATGGAATATCTGAGATGAAGAGTACATTAGAGGGAATTAACAGAGTGGATAAAATGGAGGATTGAATTAGTGACATAGTGGATGGGGTAGCAGAGAACATCCAATCAGAACAGCAACAAGAAAAAAGAATCCCAAAAAATTAAGATAGTTTAAGGAGCCTCTGGGACAATATCAAGCATAACAACATTTGCAACATAGGGGCACCAGAAAGAGAAAAGAGAGAGCAAGGAATTGAAAACCTATTTGAAAAAATGATGGGAAACTTCCCTAACCTGGTGAAGGAAATAAACACATAAGCCCAGGAAGTGCAGAGTCCAAACAAGATGAACCCAGAGAGAGACACGCCAAGATACATCATAATTAAAATGCCAAAAGTTAAATACAAAGAATCTTAAAAGCAGCAAGAGAAAAGCAATTAGTTGCCTACAAGGGAGCTCCCGTAAGACTGGTAGCTTATTTCTCAACAGAAACTTTGCAGGCCAAAAGGGCTTGTCAGATAATATTCAAAGTGATGAAAACCCAGAACATACAACCAAGATTACTCTATCTAGCAAAGCTATCACTTAGACCTTCCCTGACAAGAAAACGCTGAAGGAATTTATTACCACCAAGCCAATATTACTGGAAATGTTGGAGGGACTTCTTTAAGAAGAAAATATGTATCAAAAATATGAATTAAAAATGGCAGTAACTACATATCTATCAACAAGTACTTTAAATGAAAAAGAATTAAATGCTCCAATCAAAGGATAAGGGTGGCCGGATGGATAATAAAAACAAGAGCATTACATAGGCTGCCGACAAGAGACTCACTTCAGATTAAAAGACACATAAAGATGGAAAGTAAAAGAGTGGGAAAAGATGTTTTATTATGGACATAGGGAGGATTATGCTAAGTGGAGTAGGTCAGATTGAGATTGACAAATGCCATAGGAGTTCATGTACATGTGAAATCTAAAGAACAAAATAACCAACAACCAAAACAAAACAAAACAAAACAAAAACTCATACAGAGAATATTTTGAGGGTTACCAGATGGAAGGGGTGTTGGGGAGATCTGTGAAAAAGAGAGAAGGAATTAAGAAGTACAAATGGGTAGTTACAAAATACTCATGGAGATATAAAGTACAGCATGAAGAATATAGTCAATAATATTGTGATAACTACAGTGTCAGAGGGGCACTACATTTATTGGGGTGATCATTTCATGAGTATCTAGATGTCTAATCACTATGTTGTATACCTGAAACTAATATAATATTGTATGCCAACTATAACAAAAATAAAAAATATTGTTGAAAAAAAGCCACACCAAAAAAAGGCCTTTTCTCTGTTTTTAATAACTAATAGGTAAAACACATGAAACAATTCACACCTGCCAAATACATATAAAAGTAAGGTACAAATTCTGTTAAGTACCATTTCGCTCTTAAAGGTTCATTTTTATAATTCTGAAAAAAAAAATTATAGAAAAATAAAATTCGAAATGGGTAACTTCAACTTTTTTTTTATTTTACTGCAAATAAAAATGACCTGAGTTTAGTTTTAAATTATTTCTCTGATTGTTTAAGTGAATTTTTATCTAAGAGACTAATATGGCTGTTTATGATTAGGAAGTGATTATGAAAACACAAAGAATTTTGCTAATAGAAAAAGTAGTTCACATAATCCTGAGCTTCTGGCTTTTTGCTGATGTCATTGTTAGGTATTACGTAGTTTTAATCATTAATGACTTAGGGAAGTACTGACAATGAATGAAATGTTAAAGTCCAAAACTAAGTAACCATTATAATTCAAATTTGTAGTTTCTATGCAAGGTGGAAAAATTAGTAAGAAATGCTAGAATTATTTCCAGTTATCTCTGTGTGGATTATAATTTTTATTTTCTCCTTTATACTTGTGTGTACTTTCTAAGTTATATAATCTGAGTATGTACTGCTTTTAAGTTAAAAGCACTGAAATTTTACAAAGAAATAATAATCTTCAAATAATTAGTTGAGGGAGAAAATAACATACCAATGAACCGAAAACAGCTTTTTTCTCCGTGCCTTCTTTTCTGAGTCAAACTTAAGACCTTGGTACTCAGAGTGTGATCAGTATACTGGCAGCATAGACATCACCTGGGAACTTGTTAGAAATGCAAAATAGCAGGTCCTCAGCACACCGACTGCATCAGCATCTGCATTATAACAAGATTCCCAGGTGATTCCTAGGCACTGTTGAAGTTTGAGAAGCACTGATCCAAGACACACTCCCCTATCTAAAAGCCTACTTCCGTTTTATTCATCCATTGATTAGAGGCATCCTTTTGGCAAAACTTTAAAACGACTAATGTGCAGAGTACAGAAGCCCTACCCAGGTTTAAAGCAGAATTGATATGACAGCCTGGTCTCTTGAAATATATTCTGTAATCTTAAATGCAATTGCCTAACTTGGATGGAGAGTGGGGATGAGAGAGCATGACATGACTTTTTCTACCTTGTTTCTTCTTAACCGGAAGGAACAAAGGAGAAGTAAATTAGGATTTTCAAACTGGCTTTCAGCATCTCAAGATTAGTGGCTCATAGAAGAGAGAACTAGAGTGCAATTCTATACCCACTTCATATAAGGGCCACGCTATATGTGTTCAGAGCACAATTTCACCCAGTCACCAGATTCTGGGCCTCATTACAACATCGATTTAGCTTGTTTGTAAAGATTTCAAAGCATTAAACTACAATTTTTTTTGGAAACGAAAACGCGATTTTATTTCTTATATTTTGTTACTAAAAAGTTTACGTTAGAATTTACTTTTCCTATTGTTGTTAATGTTTCCGTTCTATTTTTATGCTCAGGACAAGAATGACAAAGTTATTTTCCAATGGCAGCATGGAGCCCCTTCACACTGCTTTGTTTGTTTGTTTGTTTTTTTCTCTGAATACTGCCAGTTTGGTTTGGCTTTGTTTTTTAACTAAAGATGACTTTATATTGTGAGAGAGAAATTACATTTTCCAGGAAATTGTCACCATAGTTGCTCTTCCCATAAGTGGAGATGTCTTGGCTCTGTACATTTTCTGTCACCCTCTTTAGGGTAGCTCAAGTAGGGTATAAAAGTTGCCATATACGTGGGCAACAAACTTTTGGATTCTAGTAACCTGACTTTCTTTAAGCACTCGACTTTTACACTTATATGTACAAATGGACTTATAGGCATGCTGTGACAACGGATGTATTAATAGTTTTATAAAATCCTTTCCTATTACGTCTTTTCAACAGGCAGGTTCCTTGTCCCTTTTGTAGTGACAAGTACATAACACAAACAAGGACACCGATGCTGCAGTATCTAGGCGATAATGCTATGGTCAATGGTCTTTATCTGCAAAACATTTTGTCATTTTTTGAGTGTTGAGCGGAGGAAAAACCTGATAAGATTTTGTTCGTGTACTTTTTAAAAATATGCTTCTATAACCAACGGGGGAAAAATATTTAGCAATTTTCAAGCAGTTAGACCATAATGTGAGCTAATCACTTTATTTTGAAGAAAAGTATTTTTAAACAGTTGAGCTAGTGAATTTACTTTTAAAACGTATTGTGCTTACACAGTAGATGGTTTTATTTCCATGATGTTTTTTACTACATAATTATACATCTTAATTACGTAATTACTATCATAATTATTATGTAATTGCATGTACTTCCACTAATTACAAAATCAGGAAGTGTAATTATCTAGTAAAAACTTTATGAAATTTCATGCACTAAAAATTACTTAAAAGGCTATTCCAATGGTCTACTGGAAGGCTTTCCATGATTAGCCTTAGTCCTGACTTTAGAACTTGAACCCGGAGGCCAGGACCAGGACAACAACCATAAACAGACCAACACAAAACTGAGTGTTGTGATGTAGGTAAAGTGGCCTTTGTTCCTAATGAGTTAAAGCCAGAGAGCCCTTGAATTTCTTTGTGATTTCGGAGTTGTGGTAAGAACAACATCTTATGTTTGAGGTAGGCATCACTAAAACTATCAGTGGACAGGACAATTCTTTCTCAGGAAAGAATTAGTAGAACGGACAATCGAGACATTTAGGTTGAAAAACAGCCAGGCCTTCTATAATTCTATAACATGAATAGCTTATTTAGCTATCTCTGCCTTTAAAAGTAAATTATCGTTGTTATTATTGTAGTTATTATTTTAAAACTCTGTTTCCTTAGTTGGAAGAAGGCTTTTTCCCCCCAGTTTGTGTTTATATTTACTAAGATAGGAGCAAACATATCAAAAGAGCATAATCTTTTTCTACTACTACTTGATGTCAAAAGCAGCTTTTGAGACAAACATACACGCACAAACATGTAACATCAGACCCTAAATAAAGACAGAAGGTTTAATTCAATAAAGCTATGATGCCTTTACCATTCAAAATGACATACAAATTGCACAGTGAAACAATAGTCATGACAGCAAATTAGATATGACATCTAAATTACACTACAAAGAGAAATCCCAGAACCATTTTTGGTCTGTAGGAGTCTATTTTAGCCCAGGTTTAAAACCCAGTCTAGAGAATGCTTTATTGTCTAAGTAGGGTAATGTTGTATAAGACTAATTGGAGGTTGGTTGAATTAATTGCAGATTAATTAGGAGGAAAAGGTTTATACTTGTGGCAGAGGAGAGAGTAGGTCCTTTAAGTGTCATGATAGAATGTACGATAAGTTTCAGGACTGTTAAATTATCAATATTTGTATAACATCTGTAATGATCTGTTCTAACATGACGTAAATAAAGGATTACATATAGTTATGCTCAATTTTCTTCCCCTCACAGTTAGTGCTTTTCACTAAAAATGTTTTGAATTGGCTACTTAGCATGTATACCAGTTACCTCTTTTAAAAATGCAGCTTTAAACATTAAAAAGTCTATAGTCTAAGGAGAAGCTGACATTCCTTTTTCTTTTTAATCTTTCTAAAGAAGTACTCTTTGTGGTTTTATCACTTACTGACTTTGTGACTTTTCTATACCAGCTAAAATTAGTAATAAATGTGACTTTTAAAGAAAAGTTTGTGAAAGATATTAAAACACCAACCCCGCTTGCTTCAAGCAAATTAGGGGGAGTTATAGTCATCCAGAATTGTTTCATGCTCTCAGGGATATTTGGGATTGAAACAGGTTTAGTCTGACTAGTATTTTTCTGTGGCAGTTCGGGGTTATTCTTAAATCGCATATCCTTTTCCTCTTGAGAAACTTCGCTCATTTATTTAGCTCAGAATTTAACGTCTTATCATTTCTTACTTGCCTTCACTCTGTTGTGATAACATTTCTTCTTAGAAGTGTTTATGCCCCTTCCATGAGACAGCCCTTACCTCTCATGCATCTTCTTAATCATTTGCTTTTGTTTTGTTTTTGACCAAAAGAATATCAGAGTAGCCTTTAATGTTTAAAAGTGAAGTGTTTTTACTTAGTCCTCGCCTTTGGTATTACAGTGCAGATTTAATTTTTGAACTGACTTAATGTTTAAACTGACCAGGTTTTTTGTTTCGTTTTGCTCTGTTTTCTTTTCATATAAGCTGGCATATGTTTTCATTACCCTCTGTAGTTCCTTAAATTTTTGCTAATTTTCTGAGAGAATCAACCATAACTTTTGACATTTTATTGTGTCCTTGTAATATCTCCAGTTACCCAGTAGCCCAAGGCCCAGATCTGATGTTGATTTGCACATGATTAGTCAGTGCCCCTTTATTACTTTATGCTGTACTGTCATTTCCATATAATAGATACTACCCCTCATACACAAAGAAAACCCATCATCAGTTTGACTCATTCTTAATTCTTCCTGTAGCTGTCATGAATTTATTCAGATCCATCAGCATTCTCTTACCTTATGGCCAACTCGATGGTAACTAGATGGAATTAGTTAGCCTGTCATTGAGTTCAATTGAATTAACGTTGATTGCATTCTCCCTGTGTAAAGGCCCTGGGAAAGCTTTCTCCCCTTGGTCTGTGAGCCCTGCTAACCTCAGCACTGTCCCTCAAAGCTTAAGGCTTAAACCAGCTGCGCTCACAAAAAGATAGGTTTGCCGGCTATTTAGACACTGATGTACTTTTCTTGTTTTAAGAAATTATTGTAAAACCAAAATTACAGATAGGATCAAAAACCAGGTCTGTGTGGTCCCTCTCAGTGCCTTTACTCTGTCTCACACTGCCCCGTCTCTGTTGTCCCTGTCCCTCTGAGTCTCTCTTAGGCTCGCGCTCGCTCGTTCTCGTTCTCTCTCTCTCTCTCTCTCTCTCTCTCTCTCTCTCTCTCTCTCTCTCTCTCTCTCTCTCTCTCTCTCTGCCTCTGAGCAGAGACCATGAGAGACCATGCTCTGTCTGTGGAGTGTTACCCCTTTTCTAATAAACTTTCCATTTGACTCAAAAAAAAATAAACCCAGATCTGTGTAAGTCTGGTTTTCTCTGTTTCTCCCTTCTTCACACCTTGCTCCCAAAATTCAGTGTTTCATGAGTCTCTGCTTTATGTGAGCTGTAAAGGATACAAGTATAAGACCTGATTCTGGCTTTCTAGGTAATATTTATGATCGTTTTCTTGTTCACGCATTCACCTCGAAGCAACTCCTTTTTATAGGATTTTTTTTGTGGAGAACAGTCACATCCATTATCTTTTACTTTTCTCATCAGATAGGAGTGGTCGACCTTTTTCAGATAAAAGAAAAAACAACCTCAAAGAAATGAAATGACCCTCCTGAGGTAGCAAAGCCCCAGGGTGTGAGAATCCAGCATTCTTTCTGCGTGTCTCAGCTTCCCCCTTCTTAATCTAGTAGGAAAACTGCAGCCTAAAGAAGTAACTCTAATACGAGGGAGGGAGGGGAGTGGCGGGAAGTGCTGCGGGTCCCCGCATACAGCTTGGGTAAGGAGTCCTGTTGGAGATGGAACCTCAGTCTTGAAGAGTGGATGAGATTTTAATATGCACAGACCTAGTCATGTAGTTTGAGAGTAAGTTTTGTCTCTCACTATTCTTTAAGTGCTCCGTTGCATATCTAGCTTTCGTAAATCAAAGAACCTCATTTGACAAATGCACGATGATTTTTAGTCATATCTGAATTGGAGGTTTTGTCAAAAAGTGCTTATTAAGAGGCTGATCTGTGCTGAGCTTTAAAACCAAGACTGGAAGCTGGAAGGCTGTTCTTTCTAAACTCCCCACAGTAACCACTGGTGGTACTTTGAAAGAAGTTGACTCCATCCTGCAGGATACATCTGTCAGAAGTGTATCTAAGTGTTTTCTTATCTTAAATAATTTAACTCAGAATATAATAATGTAAGTATTTTGACATGAAAATGTTACATACCGTGATTTATCCACTTATCTTAAAACAGACGTCTTTAAAAGGATGGTAAGACAAAACAAAACAGAAAGAGGAATTAAAAGAGATGAATGACAGACTGAACTAGTTTTATTTAGAAGATAAAAATAAAGTCCTACTAGCATTATGACCACGGAATGTAAAAATATTTTACTTGAAGTATGATTCATTTTTTTAAACTATCGTCGTGGTAGAAGTTTAGACAAATGTAGAACCTATTTATAAAGTAGATGTTTGCTCCTAAAATAATACCCATGATTTATTGGTGTATATTGTGTTGCCAAAACAAAACACAGATGCTGAACAGTCAGTAAAATCCAAGATAAAAGAGAGTGCCTGAACCTGAGCCGGTCTTCGAGAATTTATTCAACGAAGCACACTCTGGTCTCTCTTAGCGAAGGCTTTATCACTTTTAACAAATGTGCCACAGTAAATTTATTAGTATGCTACAAAGAAATTTTCAAAATAATTAAGACTAAACTACACTTGTCAAAATAAATGAATGAAATACAATTTTGAATCATCCTTCTTCACTTATTGCTCATTTGCATAATTCAGTAACTTACACGGGAGTATTTCAGTTATGGGTGAGAATTAGCAAGGTTCTGCTGTTCCTTGTTGCACGGGCGGGAATTATGCTACCATGTAATTAGCTATTCCAGACATGGACTAACGGGAAACACCAAAGGGCATAGCAAAATCTAAAGAGACAAGGCAAGGAATCTAAAGACAAGAGACAATCAAAGACACCCAACAAACTCAAGCTGGTAGACCACAGGGAATTTTGAATGAAGCCTCTTAATTTATTTTGAGAATAAGAAATCAGTAGTATGAGAGAAATCTCAACAAGATTAGCTGACTAAGCCTACTTAAAAAAAATATCTCTATAGTGCATGGTGCGCCAGGTTAACCACTCCTGTTTGTTAGTCTGTATACAGCTCAACAAATAGCCGGCAAAGCCTTTCATGGATATATAGTGGCTTTCCATTCAGATTTTCACTCTTTGAAGGAGGTCGTTTATACCAATGAGATCTATAGATGCAAATTGCTCTCCCTATATGTGAGGGGTCATTCCTTTCACAGCAGACTTGCTCATCTCTTTTATAGAGGTTTTGTTATTTTTCTGCTGCTCCCAAAGGAATGATGGGAATCACGCCCCCCACCCAACCCCCCATCTAACTTAGCCTCCAAATCTTTTCCCTTCAGCTCCGTGAAACTTTTGTGTGCTGATCGCTGGGAACAAAACAAGCTGTTGGCAGCAGCCTTTAGCCTTGAATCGGGAAACTTTTTTCCTTCTTTCAACCCGAAATATCATCTCTTTAGATGTGTCTCTCTTTCTCACCTAATTCTAAGGAAATCTCTTTCTCATTGCCTCAGAGTGTCACTGTAACATGCTAGGACATGTGGGAACTTCTTGGAAGCCCTGTCCTGAAAAATGTCATTCTTAGTTTGGCTCCCAAGTGATGTAAGCTCACAGGAGCCAGAGGAACACAGAAGTGAAGGGATTGGTTGAAGGGTTAGCTATGAAAACCTAACTTCTGATCCCATTGCTGAAGTGGAGGGAAACATAATATTTGTCTCTTGCCTGAGCTTTGAAAGAATCATACAGACATTCATAGATATTAGCCTGAGTGTTCAGGAGTCTTAGGAAGAAGGGGTTTCAGGCACACTGTGTGAGCACTCTGTAAA
Source organism: Rousettus aegyptiacus (assembly GCF_014176215.1). Classification (NCBI taxonomy): domain Eukaryota; kingdom Metazoa; phylum Chordata; class Mammalia; order Chiroptera; family Pteropodidae; genus Rousettus; species Rousettus aegyptiacus. Next base: position 11,433,290 of record NW_023416312.1, read on the forward strand.
CATTTGTTGTTATGTTCCTTCCGCTAGCATTTGTTGAGCACCGAGGGCTCTGACCTGACAGGCAAAATAGCATAGTGTTTAAAAGCTCTCCCCTGGAGCCAGAATGGCCAGTTCAAGTTTTGGCTTTCCATGTCTTGCTAGATAAGTAGCCTTGGGGTGTGGGTCTTACTCCCATGTTAACCTCTTCTGTACAGTTGAGATGAGAAGAGCACCTACCTCATAGGGTTCTAAGTTAAACAGGCTGACATATAAAATGCCTAGGACAGAGCCTGGCACATAGTAAGCATGGAATAAATGTCACTTAGTTTTGTTACTTCTGAGAATAATACTTTGTCCACTTAGTGTTGTAGTTACTTATCTGAATTGGTTTCTGTAACCTTCATGACCATGTTTTGTTCATATTTGTGTCTCTAGCATCTAGCACACCACCACACATATTTTAAATGATTGGCTTTTATTTACCAAATGGTGGCAATATGAAAAAGGCATGATCCCTAATTTTAAGGAGCTTAAAATTGATCTTGATAGCTACATTTTAGTTTTCTTATTTCTCAAAATACGATTCATGTCAGAAGTATATTAGAAAAGATGAATTTAATTCTCATTATTAGTACTAATAGAAGGGGTTGAAACACAAATAATCCACAAATCATTTCCATTTTGTTGAGCTATGTTCCTTTGGTATGTGTTCCATTAATGGTAAGCAATCAGTACTAACTGATTGGCTCTTTTCTAAGGAAGGTGGAAAAATAGCTGTATTTGTGTGCGGAAAGTCAGTCAGACCAAGTTCCCAAATCATGTACCTTTTAGCAGAGTACTTTGTTAATAACCGAGGTGTATTTTTTTATATATTTTTTAAAATGATAGGTGCCCAGATGCCACCACCCAGATATCTGATTCAGTAGGTCTGGGATGGGGCTCCAGTGGCTGTGTGTTTTAAAAAGCTCTGCAGGTGATTCTAAAGCACACCCACAGTGTTAAGAATCTTGGAGTTAGTGAAACTCTTCAAACTTTAATATTGCTTCTTGTCAAATATGCATTAAGTTTGACTTTGATATAGAAAGGGAGATTGGGTGGCATCTGGATAACAATTTAAGTAGACAGTAGAAAGGAAAATGAAGTCAAACACATGAATTATTTCCTAGATAAAGGAATCATTTATGGTTCTATATGAGCTAATATAGCATCCAAGAATAAAGTGAAGGGAAAAAATCAGCTAGGGAAAAGTAAGCAAAAAAAACTGTTTTCTGGTAATGAGCAAATGGAAGATGAAATAAATGCATTTCAACAAAATTGACTATAAAGCACATGTTATTTTCCCCATTAAGTTACATCATAAAAATAGGAAAGGGCCACTGTGGGGGTTGGAGAATCCTCGAAGAGACTGGCTGGGTAACTGGGGAGGTATCGGGGTACAGGCTAACCCAACCCCGGGGTTTAGGTGCCTTCACCGTTTGGGTTTCTGGGACCACTCTCACCTCCTGGCCTCTTCTACTTACTGCTGGGCCCAGTGGCTGGGTCCTGATAGAGAAGCCTTCTGCAGTTTCATATTGTCGCCTGTCCCCTGTGGGGTCTGAGACAGGATGGTAGTCCACAGTCTTCAGAAAGATACCTCTGGGCGCCACGGTCAGAGCCTGGGTTTACCTTTAGTCTCCAGGCAGGAGAAGTAGCTTGGCTGACTCCACTCCCCAGCTTTGGAGTCTTGGAAAACAGTGTTCAGACGTCCTTATTTCTGGATGTTGGGTTTCAGATGACCCCTTTTTGCCTAGGAAGACTGAGATGGTACCACCACGGCACCCGCAGATTAGACCAGACCCCTCATGGGTCCCTGAGTGGGCTTTGACTCCACCATGACTACGTCCCTCTGCTCACAGATTTCCCCTTCCCGCATCACTCCCCTCCAGCAGCCTCTCCCTGTTGGTGTTCTGTTCATCCTTTAAGGCCTCCCAACTGGGAGTGATCTCTTTGTCCTCCAGATTTCTGCAGCTCTTGAGCACTGCTCCTAGTGCGTTATAACTCTTTGAGGATGTGGCCATGCTTGATACGTTACTGTATGCCCGATGGCAACTTGTACCTAATGGGAACCTTATAATGTTCCGTTCTAGAGAACATCATAATGTTATCTAGAATACTTGACATTAGAAACATAATACTTTATGTTAATAATGTTTATAGAATATTTTTCAGACTCCATCCTTTTTTCTCTATTTCCCTTCTATGTGATAAAATTTTTTCCATCTCTGCATATCTATATATTCATCAGACATGTAGCCCATGCCATCTCCTCACTCTACATGGACTTAATTTACCTACTTTCTGATAATTCCTAAGAGAGTTGGGCTACGATATCATGCACCTCCAGGAGATCGCATTAATTCCAGGCTAAAAATTTCTTTGTTCAAATCTTTAGGTTATAGAAATCAAATTTATGCTCTACTATATTAGTAGAGTGAGTAATATGTGGTGACAGAAAGAAATCTGACTATGGGAGATGAACACACTGTGTGTGTGTGCGCACGTGCGCCTTACTGTTAAAGTGTACAGCTGAAACTTAATTGGGTTTCATTAACCAATGTCACCATAAAAAAAAAAGTCTTAAAAGTTTATTTCAGATGAGGACTGTCCCTGCCCAGGCCCACGCCTTGCCCTCTAGAACATATATATATATGATAAGAGCTGGCCATTTTGCTGGTGGTTTTTCCTAAGGATTCACAGTTCTTGCTCCTTAATGATCTTGCTGTCTTTGAATTTCTCCCAGCGCTCCAAATTTGTTATTCGGTTTACTATTCTTTATGAGATCTCAGCATGTCTAAAGGCCATCTCCAGATAGCTGTGAGAAGAAGGGAGGGCAGGCGCTGCTGAGAGATTCGCAGACTGCTCTTCTCTGGGTTCCTAGCGGGACCCTAACTTGAGCAGCCTGCAGGCACACACGTCAGTATGGGTGTCAGTTTCTGTCTGTAAACATTACTATTACTAATAGGCTGGGGCAGGGGGAGAAAACTAGTGAGCTCCCATAAAATCTGGAGATACCTATGTCTTGCGTGTAACCCACAAGACACATTCTTAACAGCATAGTCATTGCATAATATAATTGCAGGAGACCAAACAAGTTAGAAAAATATGTTCCTGGTTTGCCACTGGCCAATTCTGTGGCATGGACAAACCATTATTACTCTTTGATTTCATCTTAATTGTTGAAAACCTGAAAAATAACGTGTTTATAAATCACTCTGAAATTCTTCTGAAAGGAAGTCTATAAGTCCAAAGTACTATTGTTATTGTTGTTGTTGTTGTTATTACTGTTCTGGTTTGATTTAGTTTTGTGCCATGTAGTTCACAGGTGTTTCAACTCTCATTGATGAATTACAGAACACTTCCATGTCATTCTGTTCTGTCGCATTGATAACAGTTTAGCACATCTTTGTTTTAACCCCAGTCTCATTAATAAAATACAATTACCAAATTAAATATATCTATACTACTTTCTATTGTTTTTTTTTTTACTTCCTTAAAAACATGGTTACCAACAACTACTAAATAAGACCTTTAATTACTGCCAATCTTCTCTCGAATGTAACAGTGCTTATCTTGAGTAGTTTGAACTGTAAGTGGTATTCAGTACACAGTGGGGTTGTAATGCGATTATGAAATATACCAAAGTTAGTGATAAAAAGGCATGATAAACCATATATTTGTAGCAGAAACAATATTTGAATTATGAACTGAATAAAAAGGGCACAACTACTGGTTCCTGATAAAGAAAAATATATAGTTAAGTACACTTGGAAAAAAAATTGTGTATGCTTCCATATACAGTACAGAAAACTTTTAAATATAATGGGCTTTTGAGTGTACAGTATTTAAATTACTGGCAGAATTAAAAGATTTGCTTTGCTTTCTGCGTTATGTTTTCCCAATTAAGATTTAAAAAAAAAACTTATTCGCCAGTAGAAACCTGTGGCTTTTATATAAAATATTATAGTTCTCCCTCATATTTCCAGTAATTTTCCAATGGAGTAGGAATGAATAAAGAAAAATATTATCTTTAATTACAGTAAAACTTGGTCATAAAATCATGCAAGAATAATATCATTTCCCCCCGCCTCCTTTTCTGGGCATTTGATTGAAGAGGACATAAATTCTTTATTTTCTAAATTTAGATCATTTATCTTACAGCATTTAAAGTTCATGTTTTTTTAAGTGTTATATTTCAGTAACCTTAGAAATAACTTTTTTAACACTAGGAAGTGGTAATTTGTATAAAATAAAGAACACTGTGAACTTCATTTCTATTTCACAATGAGGCACAGTGAGAAGTTGTGTGCGTTGATTTGTAAGTGTCCTAAGGCATGGGGCCGTGGAGAAAGGAGTGGAGCTGCCATAGGGTCTTAGAACCCAGAGGTTACGTAATGGCAACTGTAGGCCACATAGAACCTCTAAATGTGTTTACTTTGCCTGAAGAATACTTAACATTTTTAACTAGTTGCTAATGTTTTTTAAACTGGAGATTTCATACAAAAAGCCAAATTCCTGTCTTACTTTTAGAAATCAGTGCAGGAGTTCCCCCCTTATCCGCTGGGGATATGTTCCAAACCACCCCCCACCACGCCCCCGGTGGATGTCTAAAACTGCAGATAGTACTGAACCCTATTATACTATGTTTTTTCCTATACGTACATACCTACGATAAAGTTTAATTTATAAATTAGACACAGTAAGAGATTAGCAACAATAATCATAAAATAGAACAATTATAACAATATACTGTAATAAAAGTTATATAAATAGCTTCAGGGCCATTATTAAGTGAAATAAGGGTGACTTGAACACAAGCGCTGATACCCCTATGGTTGATCTGATAACCGAGACAGTTATTAAGTTGACTAACAGGTGGGGACCGTCTACAGTATAGAGACATGGGACAAAGGGATGAGTCACATCCCGGGCTGGACAGAGCGCGACTTGCGAGATTTCATCATGCTAATCAGAATGGCGGGCAATTTAAAACTTATGAATTGTTTATTTCTGGAATTTTCCATTTAATATTTTTGGATCGTGGTTGGCCAAGGATAACTGAAACTGGAAACCGAAACCATGAATAAGGAGGGGACTACTGTATCTGGCTACACCAGGTCATGGTTCCTGAATGACAGTAATTGGCTGGAGCTGAGTAGCAGCTGAAGCAGTTCAGACAGAACATGGTTTCAGTTTGCCGCAACCCCTCCACAGCCCGCTTCACTCATTTCTGTTACTCATGTGGCTACTGTAGGCATTCGTTTGCTAAAAATATCTGGAGGCTATATCTGAGGAAGAAGGAAAGAAAAGACATAACACTAGATATCCAACTAACATTAAAAACGCTAAAAGATGAGAGTCACCTTAGTAAAGTCCAAATCACATTGAAATGTAAAACTAGTAGCTAATTTTTTTATGGCACGCTGATCCTCACAGCTTCCTACAGCGCAAGATAACAATTACATTCTTGTTTCACCAAGGAAGAAACCAAATTGTAGTGAGGCTGGTTAATTTGTCCAAGTTCACAAGTGCTAAGTGTTGCAGCTGACATGTAACTCAGCTTCAGATATTAGTCTTGAGGAGCACTGTCTGGTAGAATTTCCTGCAGTGACAGAAATATTGTCTGTCTGTGCTGTCCAGCGCAGTAGCCTCTAGCCACATATGCTGGTTGAACACTTGAATGTGGTTAGCTTGGCTGAGGACTTGAATTTTTACTTTTGATTCATTTAAGTCGAAATAGCCATATGTCATTAGTGACCACCCACCTTAGTGGACATCGCAGGACCCAAGCTCTCTTTGGCTTCATCACATGGTCTCTCTATTTCATAAGCTTATTCTTTCTAATAAAATTCATCAGGTTTCTGTAAGGGTTTCTCTAGTTAATCAGTGGCAAGCATCCATTCCAACCAGGAGTTCAAGTTATGTTGGATAGTTTCTGTATCTGCATAGATTTCCCTCTGGAAAGACTTTCATCATACACAGTAATGTTTTTTATAACAAAGTCAGGGATCCCAAAGTCCAGATGAAGAGAGAGCTTAATTCAAGGTGTGTTTAGACATTGGAAACACATAAATGACCACGACAGTCTCATTCCCTCATCCTTTTTATGGTCCAAGTCCTAGACTCTAGGATATTAATATCTGTTACAGAATCATGAAGGAAACTTAACATTCTCTGATACTTAGCTGGTTTGACTTGGATCAGAGTGACTTTTAGAAAGGTGGTGATTTAGCTGATCTCTCCATCTGCTAGCATATATCATGAAATCTAAAGTGTTATTTATTTAAGACACATCCTTATTTCAGAGATGTTATCCTGGGAATTCTAAGATAAAGCCCATGGGGGAAGGGATTTATCTTAGAATTGGTAGGATAAAGTTTGTCAACAGGCTTCATCTCCACTTGGTCAGCCTGTAACCAGGGGCAGCATTGTGATGCAAATGTCAACTCCTGCTTTGCCCAGTGGTTAATTAAACCCTTCAGTCTGGCTGTCCCCTTCCAGGCTACCTTCTGCTGATTACGATTAATTAACAGAAAGACTTTCTCGTGGTTAGGAGCAGGTTTAAGCTTTTACTCAATAACAGTTTGATCACTATATTCACTTTCTTTAGAAACACCCCGCTGCCCCCATAAATGCAGACTAGGATATTTTATTATCATAAATAGTACCGGAACAAGCTTAACCAATCACCTTCTGGCATACAGGCAACTCCACAGCACTCCTTTTTAGAATACCACATGCTGTAATTCAAATTATCACATTAGCTATCCAAACGCACCATTTGTTTTTAAATAATGGAGTGTTTACCTGAATTTTTTTTCCTTTTTATCTATTCGCCCCACTTCACTGGTGCATTGTCACTGCAATGACAGGTTTATTTATGTGCCTTAATATCTTCACTTTCTGTTGTTTTAAAAATACATTCCTGTGTCACGGTAGTGGTGTTCTTGAACATCTTAAAATATCAGTCATTATGGAATGGTTTCATGTCTTTTGCTTTTCATGATGCCCTCTTGAATCTTGCCTGTATTTGGTCTTTGAAATGCTTCAACACTTCTAAACTTCTTCCATAAAATTTAGTGCTAGTCTACTCTGGACACCGAACATGGCTTCTGAAATCATAACAGCCCTTAAAAAAAAATGGGAGTTGAAGCTATAAAAACAGAAGCATTCATTGCCCACAGTGGAGTCTGGCCCCTAACGGTTACCATTTCGGACACTGCTGTGAAAATTTCCCAAATACAATCCATTCAGAGCTTACACTTGTACACCAAACTCATGAGTTAGTGAATGTCATTTATTATGTAGTAACAAGAAGTCCCAAGTACTTTGGTAAATGTGTTAGTTTGAACCAAAGAAAATCACTGACATTTGACCTTTATAGACCTACAAAATATGGCAACTTCACGTGATTCAACCTAATATTATGGGTTCGGACCAGTCCTGTTTATATAATTCCTTTATCTACTTTTGCTGTTTTCTCTTATGTTTTCTCAGTTAGTACTTTTAATTCAACAACTGTCTCCTTGCTACCACTCTTTTGTATTTCTCAGTTAATAACACTTTTTTTTTTATATTCGTCCCTTCTCAGCTAATTCTCCAAATCTATTTAGCCTCAGAATTACTGGCACAAAGAAGGCTGGTTGTGTAGTACCTCCATGATGCAATCAGTATTTACCACTTCAAGTGTTTGACCTATTTTGAGATTTTCATTATCCTAAATGGTTAGTGTCATTGAATACATTTACTGCCCAATAAATAAGGTATCACTTCCTTCTCAAATAAAAAAAGCAAAAGGAAAAATGACAACTTTTTTTGTTCAGTAGTAGTAGAGGCCATGTTATGTGATGTCTTTGTTATGACATGATTTGGCTAAAGTATCTCTGAAGAATAAAATTAATAAGTATCCTTTGTTATATTCACCTTTTATTCAACTTGTGTAAATTAATAAATTCCTGCTGCCTTTTAATATTTTGTCTTTGGGTCTTTGTCTCAAAAAAGAATCGGGATATAATACGTTTTATTAGAAGTAATAGAGACATCAGCCGTCACTTGGTTTGAAACTGTAGAAATTGTACCATTTGTATCTGTCCCTTTATATTTGTAATGTCCTAATTTCCACAGGTGTGTCTATCAATATATTCATACTCATCCATATTTTTGCTATCATTACCTTGCCATTTTTATTTTAAGAGGACTCGTTGGTAGTAGTTGATTAAGGTCAGGTAAATTTTTTAAAAATAGAATAAAAAATTTAAAGCCCTTATTGAATATTCAACTCTTTACATGTGATAATACTACTCTTCGCAATAATGTGCACTAACTAGACGTGATTTCCCCTTTTACAAATGCGAAACCGAGGTCAGCTTAAATTATTTCCTAGGATACTAATCTATATCTAGTATAGATCCATAATTGAAACCTGGGGTCAAAAGATTCCAAAGACTTTAACCCTATGCCCCCACCCTATCTTTCCTTTATGGCATTACTTCCTAGCTATTAAAAAAAGTAATCCTTAAACATCTATATCACTACAGTGCCTCTAATAGTCTATATTATTGTCCTATATTTATTCCAAATTTGTTTTAAATTTAACACATTGTTAGTGGTGGCGTACCGTGTAACAGGCCTAACCAAGGTGTCTGTTTTCATTTCATGGCACATTCTACAGGAGAGTGGGAAGCAAGCTAATTTCAGACAAGAACCCATCCCTACAGGGCTAATAAAATGGTGGGGAGAGGGTGGTGATGGGAATAGACAGGAAGTTCTTAGTAAAAAGGTAGCTTTTGAGCTGACACCTGAATGACAAGGAGAAAGCAGCCATAGGAAAGTCTACAGGCAGGATATTCTAGACCAGGGGCAACCAGAAGGAGCCTGGGGATGGAGCATCATGCAAGTAAGAGAGTAGGTGTGGATGGAAGAAGCCAGCAATGGGAAGTAATATGAGATGAAGCTAGAGAGAGAGAGGTAAATGCTAGATCACAAAAGCGGGCAGAGAAGGGTGTGAATATTACCTTCAGGACAGTGGGAAGCTCTTCCAGGCTTTTAAGTAAGGAAGTGATATGACCTGATTTATGGCATCAAACTCTGGCTACTGTTTGGTGAGTGATGCTGGGTTGTGTATATGTCCACTGCGGGAGCCTTTTGGAAAGCCCCTCTCTAAAAGTGTCCATCTCCTGAAAACACCCCATGTTTTTCCTCTAAAAATGATGCACACGGGCCTAGGGGAAAATGCTAAAGCCTTGAAAGGTATATATCGATTAGGGATATTCTAAAGAGCCACTACAGCTCTAAAAAGTGACCAGAATCACCAGCCTCATTCCAGGCTCAGCATGGTGTGTGTCGCAGGCTTTGCTAAGCAGCTCCGGGGACCTAAAGACATGGAGTGTGACAGTGATGAAATTTGTAAATTGTGTTGCCCTGGAAATGAGAATTGTGTCTACGTACAAATTTTTGCTAGGTAGTAATAATCAGTGCTGGAGAACCTTCTGCATTAGTTCCAAGTGCCCTATTGTTTCTAGGTATCAGAAATAAGACCTTTTGATTTTCATTTTCTTTTGCTACTTTTGAAATATGTCATTGGCTTTTTAAAAAATTAAATATACTTTTTATGTAAATATTATATCTTTAAACTTCTGAGTGTGAGTTGAATTTTTTGGTGAGAAAAGAATTGTATTTGGGTTTGTTTTTAATTCTTATTTTTTAAAAATAACATTAAGTACTTGTGATAGTAGAAAATATTAATTCCTTTAAAAATCTGGCTGTGTTGCTAGATCCACCACATTTGCTTTTCTGTGTTTTTGTGAACAACTGATCAAATTAGATTCGTCACTCTTGGCTTGTGGTGATTTGAAATTGAAATGGAATATATTAAAGCAGCCAACCACACTGATTACATTGCAAGCCTCATTTAATTTCATACATTCACACATTACAGTGAAAGGCGGCTTTTTTAATGCGTGATTGTGACTGTACCTTGAGCAACTCCAAAGGTCATCTGTAATGGGCGCATAATTTGTTAGCGTTAGATATCTGATTTATGGTAGGTGTTCCTCAGCCTGATTTGTACTAGTAGTAAATATGGTGAGCATCAAAAGTCACATCTGTAAGAAGTTCAGCCTGTCACATTTGGTGGTATTGTCTTATTCTTCATTGGTCAGTAGACCACAGTAAATCACGGAATAGCTGTCATCCTCAAATCAAGAAAGTGCCAGCACCGCGCCCCTATCGCACAGGGGTTAAATGAGCTATTCTTCTTAAGAGCGCAGGCTGGTCCAGGTGAAGGTGATAAGAGTATTACCAGCTCAGCTAACAGCACTTGCTCAGAGCTACTTGAGCCTTAGTCCCAAAAAGGCTATAAAAGGACTTATTCAGTTTCTTAAGAGCAAGAACATTTGTGAGTTTGCTCTTTTTTACTCTTTCTTTTTGCTATCAGTGAGTTCTACTTAACTTCATTTATTCTGTGCCCTCTGTGTGACAGGCACTGGAGGGAGGCCTCCAGGGAGCCAGAGCACGACTGGGACGCAGTCTCTGCCCTCAAGAAGAGGACAGTCGGATACAACCATTTGCCCCGCTGCACAGGTTTTGGGACATGAAATGGTTTTAACCCTGTCAGTGACTCAGGAATGCAGCTGGCATTAGGCAGTCCCCATTGTTCCTAACTTGGTCACACGTGCGCTCCAGAAGAAAAGGCTGTTACGTGCTTTATGGGAACTCGGCTGCTTTGTTTGAGGACTCGGCTGTAGAGTTGCCTTTTATTTTATGACGGTGGAGACCTCGTCAGTTTGATCCGATGTTGCTTGCAGTTTAGGATTTTCTCAGAGATGTGTAGAATGGGTTTTGTTGGTTTTGATCAACCAATCTGTAATTTTTCAGCTTTCAATCTCAAAAGGTACCTAAACCATTTTTTTAAAGCTTTATTGAAATTCCTGAAGGGAGTCCAGATAAAACAACTATTCTACCTAACCCCTATTGGAGGAATTACTTTTTAAAACTTTTTTTCACCTCGCATATTTTTCTTTTTCTTTTCTTCATCTTTTCTTTCGGTGAGAACATTTAAATTCTACGCTCTTAGTGAATTTTAGTTATACGGTACAGTGTTATCAACTGTAGTCACCATGTTTTACATCAGAGCCTCAGCCCTTATTCATCTTGCAGCTAAAAGTTTGTACCCTTTTACCAACCTCTCCCCATTTCCCCCAGCCCCTGGCAACCACTTCTCTACTCTCTGTTTATATGAATTTGACCCCTTTTTAAATAGATTTCACATATAAGTGATACCGTGCAGTTAATATTTGTCTTTCTCTGTCTGTCTTATTTACTTAGCATAATGCCCTCTAGATTTATCCATGTTGTCACACAAAAAAAAAATAGCAGGATTTCCTTCTTTCTCATGGCTGAATAACGTATACACCACATCTGCTTTATGCAGTCATCTGTTGATGAACGCTTAGATTGTTTTCATGTCTTGACTATTGTAAATAATAAAATCTTTTTTTTTTAATATAACTCAGCGTTTCCTAGGGAAGTAATTCCATTGTTAGAAACAAAATAGATTTTATAAACTAGTGTAGGAAAAGAAATAAAAATCGACAGGTCATTTAAAAAGAGTAGCATTCCCAGTCTACGTTCTATGTAATTCTAATTCCACTAGTATTCCTGGGCTCCCTGTCCAAGGAGGTTTAGAAACTGCTACATTCTGTATCCCATTACCCTTTGTTATTTTCAATGTATGTAGGCATATTAAGGCTCAAAGATGTCCTTCAAAAAAATCTATTTAATTTTGCTTCAAGCCAGCTTTATCCATATTTATCTGGTTACAGGACATAGTTTGGGAAATGCCAGAATAGAATTTTAATGATTATTCCTTCTCTTTTCCCTTTGATTAATAAATAGTAGAAATTCAAGCCCCTGCTGTCTCTCGAACTAACTTATAATATTTTTATTGAGCACCTGTTATGTGCTTTGCCATTGTGAGAGATAGAAAATAAGTGTCGGCGTGATGCTGACCACACCCTCTAATTGGTACAGTAAGCCCACCCCATGCAATAGCAGAGAGCCATGTGAAAAGGTGCTTTGTGCAGCAGCCCTCTGCAGAAGCAGCCAAGCTCTGAAGTCCACATGGAAATGTCCATAAAAAACGCCAAAATAAGTATGGGAGAAATAAGAGGAGACTAAAAAGAGAATCAGAAAAAGAAGGAAAGGAAGAGGGAAGCAAGTAACAGCCATGATTTGTAATTAATAGTAATGATGGGGTTGGTGATAAGGAAGAGAGCCGGTGAAGAAGACATCAGCTTCTAGTTGGGAGGGGATGGACAGGACATGCATATATGTCGTCACCTCACCCATGAGTGTTGCCAGTTCTGAGACTGCAGGACTCATGGGCACCGCCAGCCTGCCACACAGAAGGCTGTCAGCTGGGGTAGTTCAACATTTTAATAGTGTGCCATAGCTACCTAATGTAGGGGTCATAGACTCGCATGTCTTTAGAGACTGGGCAGGAAGGCTGATGGAGCAGACCAGGCGTAGGAAAAATAGAAGTGGCCGGACTATGGCAGAGGACACATGCTTTCATGCAGGAAACATGAGCTCTGTTTGCCAGACATTGTGATTTTTCAGAGAGAGCCAGAAACGTGTTTATTTCTGTGAAATTATCTGATTTTTAAAATGTTGGCTCAATTTTTTTTATTTCATTTCATTTTGTTAATAAACACTAGGGAATACTCAGTGAGGACGTGGGAACTCTCTTGCCTTTGCTGATGGGAATAAATTGGTGTAAGAAATTTGGCAATATCTAGTCAAGTCGACGATGTGTAAACGTAACTCAGCAATTCCACTTTTTCAAATATGCCCTAGAGACCTTCCTGCATCCCGGTCAGGGTGACTCGTCGGCATTGTTTATAGTAGTCACCCAGATAAGCAAGTTGCAGATCAACAAGTACACATTAAATGATTTCCATGGATTTTATAAACAACAGTAGAACAGTGTGTATTATTTGTGCTTATACAGATATACAGTAAAGGCATAACACACTGATAACAAGGAGACGCATCACCTTCTGGAGAGAATAGGGGGGAATGGGGATGAGAAGCTAAAGGCACTGGGAAGCTGTTGAAGATTGTAAGCAAAGAAGGGACATGACATCTGATCTTTTTTTAAAAGGTCAATCTGGCTACTTTGTGGGCATGTATTATTGTAGGGGGACAAGAGGAGAAGCAGGGAGAGCAGGTAGAGAGTATTAAAGTGGGAGCGAGTTTGCTCGAATTCCAAACAGTAGAGGAGTACCTCTAAGCCAGGGTTTCTCAGCCGCGGCAGGATCACCATTTGGGGCCAGGTCATTTTTGCTGTGAGGCCATCCTGCGCACTGTAGGAGGCTCAGTGGCGTCCCTGGCCTCTGCCCACCAGATGCCAATAGCACCGCTCACCGCCCCCACACACAGTTGTGACAATTAAAAATGTTTCCGAAGGCCCCAGTCGAGAACCACCAGTCTAAGCAGTATATTGTGAGGTCCTAAGTGTAAAAGTATAAATTTCAAATCTATTTATAAGAAGAAGAAGCCAGGTTGAGTGCGAGTGAGTTGGAAAAGATTTCACGGAGGAGGTCAGTAAGATTTGAGGTGATCTTTGCACGGGTTGGAACACATACAGACGTTGCAGAGACTCTGAAGTCTTGATCGTTTTAAAAAACTTAGAAAGCTTTTTCTTAATCTTATATTCCCCTGGTGTTAGTTAACTCCCTGCCCCCACTCCCGTTTGACTTCTAAGGTTTTCACGAGAGAGCCGAGTATGCGCTCTTCACTTCCCTAGCTTGCAGTTCACTCAGCAACTTCAGTGCTCACACCAGGGTCCCCGGTCATTTCCTGGTTACCAAATCCCATGGAATCTTTCCAGTCTGTCTTTATTTTACCATTGACCTCTCTACCCTGATTGTTTTCCACTCTTAAAATTATTTCCTCTTACATCATCAAAAACATAGACCACACTTTATGTCTAGAGGTATTAATCTCTGTGTTACTATTATTCGAAATTTTGTGCCTCCTCCATATCATAGAATATCATACAACCATTAAAACTCACTTGTACAGAAAATGTAGGATGTACGAGGAAATGTTACAGTATGGGTTAAATTAAGAAAAATAAAACATTTCAGATCTGTCAGTACACTCACCTGCAGTAACACACATGCAGCATTCATGCACATGAATTTAGAAAAAAACCTGGCAGGAAATGCACTGAAATGTAGCGGCCATTCATTTTTCTGACAGGCCAATGTGTTACTTTCATAATTGGCGAAGAGGTAAAGTGCACTGAAAACACTGGGTTCTCCAGTTTCCTCTCCATTCTCTTCCCTCTCTGCGCATTCTCCGTGGGTGATGTCATCTGTACCCCACACACCAGGACTCCCAAACCTGGCACTCCACCAGTCCAGCCCTGTTTCAGGCCAACTGTACACTCACATACCTAATGATTTCCAGATGTGTCCACTTAGATGTCTCAGAATCATCTCTCCAAAATCAACACATCCCAAACTGAAGCCATGGTAGTCTTCTTTCTTCACAAGCTGTTTCTTTTGTCCTCTCTCTCCTAGTCGGTGGCTCTCTCCATCTAGCCTGTCACGGAAGCCAGAAATCATCCCACAGACCCTTGTCTCCTGCTCCCTCCACGTTCAGTCCACCTCAGGATTTATAAGCTGATCCTGACCCTTAAGTCCATCCTGAGGCTCTCTCTTGGCCCACATTTTCACTCGCTACGCCTTAGTTCACGTAGCCCTCTAAACAGGATTCCTAGACAAATCTTGTTGGTCTTTCTGCTTCTAGACCATTCTGTCTAGCGCAGTAACCACTAGCCACATGTAGCTCTTGTGCACTTGAAATGTGGCTAGTTTAAATTGAGATATAAGTGTCAGATGCGCTTCATTAATATTCTTTTACATGCTGAAATGATAATATTTTAGATATAGTGTATTAAATGAAATGTCCTTAAAATCCACCTCACCTGTTTGTTTGTTTTTTAAGGATATTTAAATGAAACATCCTTAAAATCCACCTCACCTGTTTGTTTTTGGCTCCTAGAAAAGTTTGTTTGTTTGTTTGTTTATTACCTATCTAGAAAATGTAAATAACATACACACCTTACATTTTATTTCTACTGGACCATGTTGCATCTAACCATCCCCCTGACTTTGATTCGGGCTGCCAGACTATCTGCTGAAAAGCAAATTCCATGAGCTAAAAATCCTTTGAAGTCCTTCGAGATAAAATGTTAAGATTAGCTTAGCACACCAGACCTTCCCTAAAGGCATTCAGTTTCAAAAACTTTTGAAACACTGTGCTTTCCAAACAAAATGTCCAGCTAGATTCAGATGGTAGGTTGGCAGCTTCCAGCCCCTAATCTGATGACTGTCATCTCTGTGGCACCTCTACCTTAGAATGTTTAATAGCGTCTACAGCCATGCTACCCTGAACAAGCCTGATCGCATCTGATCTCTGAAGCTAAGCAGGGTCGGGCCTGGTTAGTACTTGGATGGGAGACCACCCAGGAATACCAGATGCTGTAGGCATTAAAAAAAAAAAAAAGAAAAAGAAGAATAGCTTTAGACAGCTGATACACTGTAATGGATTTAATTAACGTTAAGCACACTAGAAAGCTCCTGGTACCAATTCTGCATTAATACTAAATGAAAAGTTCAATACAAACCCTTAAGGGACAACTATATTCCTAATACTGCTGTTGAAAGTCCTCTGCTGGTCTGTGCATCATGTCCTAGTGTGAGTGGGTGCTCCGAGGAGATGGAAGTGGCTGTGAACACCCAGCCTCCACTTTCAGGAGATGAAAGTGGGTGAAACCAACTGGCAAGAGAAACCCCAATGCCAGAAAGATTGGATGGAAAGCTGCAAAATGCGGAAGATTGATGCTTATGATCTTTCTTTGCAGGAAAAAAATCATAAACAGGATGTCAGATAAAATGGCTAGACAAAAATCGGGTCCTAAAATATTAAATAATTTTGAGACATAATATTTTGACTATCTGGAATATATCTTATTTGCCCATCAGTATATGTCTAAGATGGCTGACAAACTCAGAGAACCGTATCTGAGGTATTTACCAAGGGGGAATTTTGTTAGGCTGTGTTATAACCGGCAGGATTTGATGCATATGGCAGCCGTGACCTAGACAGAACTAAAGTTATTTTTAGATGCTGAAATCCTGTTTTCACTTTGGCTCTGGTGTTGAACCACTGTTAGAGGCTTGGTTTTTCCATCATTGTGTTGCTTTTCCTTGCTCAGGGGACCATAATATTTGACGTGTTCAGAGAAGGGTGTCTTCACCTTCCTCGTGGTGTGAAAATACCTTGCTTTTAGAGGAGACACACTTGCCTGAAGTTCGCTGCTGCTTATTCCGTCACCTTGTGACTGGGGCTTTCGTAAAGATGCACTCCCACAGCCAAACTGTAACCTCGGAAATATTAGCCCATGGTTTGCTAACTTCTGTTTCTGCTGTTTTCTCCCATCTTGTTTGAGTGGTGTCTCTTATGGGTCCAGAACCTTCCTATGACCTGCCTCCCTGCCAACCTTTGAAAGATGGAGAAACTGTCTACACTTTTCAAAAAAAAAAAAGACTTAATTCGTGATGTGATTATATTACTTTTTTCAAGGTTATTTGTATTGTCAGACTAACTTGGTTCGTTTTATGTCGAAGATACATCAGGCATCAACAAGTAGATGCTGGAGTTATATTTGGAGCAGGTGTATTTCCTGTTGTTCCTAAAAAATCAATTTCTCTCTCTCTCTCTCTCTTTCTCTCTCTCTCTCTCTCTCTCTCTCTCTCTCTCACACACACACACACACACACACACACACACACACGCGCGCGCTCGCACGCGGAGTTCCCTTAAGGCCAACCTTAAAAGCACATCTGACTTATTTCCTTATTTCCTCTTAGGGTGCCAAGGAGAGTGAGAAGGGTCCTCCTCTCTACTTCCTCCCAAAATAATCAAGACTCCCCATCCTTACCAGGACTCCTACTGGTGACCCTAGAGCCAAGAACAAGTTTTATCTGAGCACAGCCAACCCTCCCATAGTAGTCCTTCGCCTCAAATGCCTGGTGAATCCTAACCTGGGAGCTTTAAAAACAAACAAACAAACAAACAAACCTAGTGCCCAAAGCCACAGCCCAGACTATTTCAATCTGACTCTCTGAGTGAGACCCAGGCAGCAGTATTCTTTAATGCCAGCGTGCGTGCGGCTGCAGATGAAAACCACAGCTCTAGAAGTCTCTTCCCACCTTCATGCCTCTCAGCCTGTTCCTAGACTTAAAGTTTTTGAGAATATGGCCATTAAGTTTCATAGGAGAACATTATGTTGCTTGTCACGACAAACTGAAATGCTACCACCCACTGACAGCTGTCATTTATTGATCAGTTATGTGCGAAGCACTCTGCTGTGTCCCTATGTATGCTATCTTTACGTTTTTACTACATCTTTATATATATTATATTTACTTTCTGTACTTTACTGTATTTTTCTGTGTTTCATCTTAACTACGAAATGGACCTTATTACCATTTCACAGAGAGGAAAGGAAAATGTTATAGAGGATAGGTGATGTCAAGATCACTCAACTAATAAATGAGAAGAAACAATTGATAAAAATATTGATCACATGTTAGATCAAGAACAAAGAAGAGGAAAAAAAGAACAAAAAGGAGAAAAACTAAAAAAATGGTTTGACTGTGTGCTAATTACACCAACAGTTTACCATTTGTGCCTAATTACAATATAGCACAATAATGATTATGATTATAAATACCATTAAACAGATATCATATTAACTTGGGCAAATTTGATTATAGAACAGCTCAAATCTTTATTATAAATAGGTGTGGAACGAATAGGTAAAAATCATGTGTATAGTGTATAGTAAATACTCAATATTTTATTGAGTATTTACTATACACTAGGCATTACAGTAAGTACTTTATGTATATTTCATTTAAGCTTACCAGAAACAAAGCTTCAACAGCTGCACTATGATTTTTGCAAGTTTTATTGCTAAAATTGACATAAAGCATTGTATTAGTTGAAGGTGTACAACATAATGACTTAATATGTATATATGTGTTGAAAAATGATTACCACAATAAGTTTAAAATCCATCACCTCACATGGCTAGTTTTTTTCTTGTGATGAAAAATGTTAAGGCCCAGTCTCTTCACAACATTCAAATATGCAATACAATATTATTGTTATTATAGGAGAAGAAACTGAGGCTGGGGACGGGGAGTAGCTTACCCAGTAAATGGCACATCCAGATCTTCAACCCAGGTCTCTGGGACTTAGAGGCCATACTCTCCAGCCCTTCGCTATTCTGTCTCTTTGCTTAATATGATATAAATGAATACAGCGATGCATGTATGCTCAGCCTTTGCACTTATTACTAATGTGAACTGGTTATCTATTCAAAACTTGTAACGTTTGTGGGATAGGTATAATTATTATAAGAGTCTACAACAGTTTCCTTCCATGCTATTAATAGTTTTCATTTTGAATATATGTAATGGTAACTTCATGAAATGTCACTGCTGTATAAGAACAATCCCTATTTGTTTATTCTCCTCTCCCTTCAATCACATAAAACCAACCTATCCTCAGATAAAAAAAAAATAGTAACTTCCAGAGTCATTTTAGTTCTCAAATTGTGCATTTCATTGAGAAATGGTAGAATCTGTATATATTTAAAATAATCATTTTGTATTAAAAACTGACCCTAAAACATGCATGTAGAAAAGCTTGGTTGATAACAAATATTTTATTAAATATCTCAAGTGGGAGGTATTCGGTACCTATAAATAAAATAAGAAAACCTGAATCTAGATGACCCTCAACAAAATATCGACATACTCTGCCGAGAAACTAAATGGCGTGTCCTATTCTAATTCATGGTGATAGAAAAAGAGCCACGTTGCCTTCGCCCTGGTTCAGATCAGTCACACGGGTTGCAGCTGATCCTCAGAAAAGACTGTCTCATCTTTTTCAAACCCCTCTTCCGGGGGTCACAGCTGGTGGACAACCCATAGGCTTGGGGCTCAGAAAACCTAGATCCCCGTTGTTGTATCTCTATTAACTCTCTGATAGATTGTCTTGCTGTGAGTTTTCCAGCATTCCTCAAAGATGTTGCAGAATCGGGAATAACTGCTTCAATAATGTGTATCCTTCATAAAGTTAGAATGTAGACTAAATAAGATACCGTATGTACATAATTGAAATCCAATCAAAGCAGCTTACTTGATATATAGTACTAAGTCTATAATAATACAGAACTCTTATTTGTAATTGTATATGAAATCTAAACCCCTTAAAAAGAAAAGAAAAAGTTGGGGTTTATGTCAGCAAATCCCACCTGGAATTATTTAGAAATAAGTTATACCTAATTTTCCCCCCAAACTAATAACTCCCTGCCAGTCTTTTTTTTTTCTTTTGGCAGCACAGAACTCATTTTCAAATCACGAACTCTCATGACCTAAAAGATTTGATGTTTGAAGGAGTTTGTGTTTCAGTTACTCTTTGCGTGTATCCTAGGTGCTAATTGAATCGAGTTCCTTTTGCATTATGATCTAATGCAAGGTTGTAAACTCAAGCCCCTTTCAAGGATCAGATATCAAGATGTCAGATTGAGGGGAGTGTTTATTGGTGGGAGCTGGGGAGTGCATGCCCTACCCAAAGGCATTCATGTTTTAAAAAAATTTGACGCCTTTAGCTAAATAGAACACACCTTCTAGCTAGATTGTACTGAAGATCTACCACACCAGCTTGCAGACCTTCAGCTAAATGTCTTGTAATTAATCCTACCCCCAAAATGGAAATAGTTACATGCCACTTCATTCTCGTGCATGAGTTACCTGTATCTAAAGATTTGAGTATATCAGGAAGTTCACAAAGTCAATTATAGTTATTAGGGCTCAAATTTAAAAGTATTTTAATAACAAACAAGAACTACTTTCTACCCAAATTCTGATGCTCATATGTATGTATGTGTGTGTATGTATGTGTATGTGTGTGTGTGTGTGTGTGTGTGTGTGTGTGTGTGTGTGTGTGTATCCTAGAATTCTTGAATTAAATAAAATGTCATCCTGGCATTTGTATGTTTCATCTTAACTTACTGCCTTGCCCATAGTAGATAAACAAGAAGTGTTTAAATTTGGCAATTGACACCAAATAATTTCCACAACATGGTCTTATGAATCTGTAACTTTAATTTACAAGTAGTGTTAATACTGTGCATTTTGAAAGGCACTTTATTCCAGTCATGTTCACCTTGAACAATTCTGAATAATTCCTCGCAGATTCCAAGGGAAAAGGCTGTGGTTAAAGTATCAATACCCCAGGCAATAAAAGAACATAACATCGTAGCCACTCTCAACCAAGGGACTACTCCATGCCAGACACAGTGTAGGCCCTTTGCGTGCATGGCATCTCAGTTACCTCTGGCACTGCTTCTATGAGGCATTCTTGCTATTTCACCCGTGCAGATACTGAGCCTCAGGGAGAGTCCCGTGAGGGTGGTAACAGGCCTTTCTGCTTCTAAATCCTATGCTGGCATGCTAGAAACATCTATTAGCCTCCCCCCCCAAAAAAAAAATCATTGATAAAGCCATCAGTAAATCTATTGAAATAACTGAATGAACCTGGTTAACTTGGTAATGTGCCTCCCATATCAGGTTGCTCTAGGGACGGGAGGGTTCAAGTCCTAAAATTCTCCATAGGGGGTGTGTGCTCCCACTGACCAATCTGCCTGGATATCAGATGCTTTGGTATGAGTATACACTGTGTACAGAAGCAGTCATTACTAGAATCGTGTGCAACAAAAGTACTTAAACTAAAAGCCTACCCATCATTGGAAAACATTAACAAATGCTGATAACAAGGCAAGCTTGGTCAATGGAAGATCAATATGTTTCCTTTCAAAAAGTTAAAATTCTGAGTTTCCTTTCTCACCCCAGCTGTGCTCATGCTTCCCCAATTCAAATATGGCTCCTCCCATGTAACTTTTCTCTGGCCTTCTCACCTCCTCATGCAGCAATTGGGAGATTTTGTCACATCTACTTCCCACGCACCTCCCTTCCACTGAATCGTGAGGTCCTTGGGGCCAGGGCTGGTGACTGTCATTTTCATCCTTGTATTGTATTGCTAAGCACTGAGCCCGCTGTGTCTGGTAGTGCGGATGCTCGCTGCATGCCTGACGAGTGAATGACTAAATTAAACTACTGTAGCCACCTCAGCACCATCACTCCCCCCCTCCCCCATCGTCTCGTTCTTGGCAGGTCATGAGGCCAGGTTCTGTTGCTGAGCTCACAAAAGGTCAGCGGTCCTGTGGAAGTATCAGTACCTTGACTTGCACAATTTGGGGGGAAAAGAAAAGTATTTCCCAACTAAACCCCTTCATTAAAAAAAGCAAGAAGATTGGTTCCAGGAAAGTTTCGTTCCCCTCTCCCCTGTATGTCTTGCAACTTCTTTCATAGTTTCCAAAGTTGAATCCAGAATCCTCTCCTAAGGAATCCCTGGTTCTTAGAAGAAACGAAGGGATCAGAGAAGAGTCCTCTTGCCTCAGTATTCTCCCTTACAGTTGATAATTCAAATAAAGAAAGGTAAAACTCTCATGTAGCTTGTAAGATGGTAAAAGCTCGATAATTAGTCATATCTCACTGATGTCTGTCTTAATAATTTAGGTAATGTTCTAGAATTTCTTTTTGTACTTATTCCACATAGTTTGAAAAACTAGTAACTCTGCTTTCACTACAGGATTGCATCTTTCTTCAAGTGTTTGAAAACATTTTGGTTCGACTTACTGGACTTCAAACATTGAGTACTAAGCTTGCCTAGTAATAAAATGTAGTTTCTTTCCAGTGCCATTGATGGAAAATCTCTTCATGTTCCTCAGCAGACAGCTGTTCTGGGGGACAGTCTCATTTTCTAGAGAGGAAAATAGAAATACCTCTGCTGCCAGCCTGCCCCCGTCAGCCGTAAGCAGATATACTGGAGAACTCCAAGTGCGCCTTCTCGCCTTCCTCATCAGCCTGTTGTACTTTTATACCTTTCAAGTTTATCAAGTCCTTTTTTTTTTTTAAGATTATGAAGAATGCTTAATGTTATAAAACCTACTTGGATGGTTTTGACATCAGAGTTTCAGAATACACTTTAACGGGACAGCAATAATCAGCGCCTGTTTGCAGGAGCAGTTAGATAACATGGCAAAGTCGGACAGCAGTTGTTTTTTCACTCCTGCCCCATCTTTCCTAAGCAAATATACTTAGGGTGCTCCTCACTGGTAGTGTATATAAAGGACGATCTCTAAAAAGAGATTGGCAGCTTTAATTTGTTTGATATGTGCAATCATAGTCCGTGTTAAATTCAAAATGCTTGTCCAATCAAGGATTCAATATAGAAAAGAGGCAGTAACAAGCATGCTGCGCGCTGTAATAAAGAAATCTGTTGATTGAAAACAGTTTGTATATTTTGGAAATGATAGGGAATGTAATTGGTAAGAAAGAAAAGGATAGGACTCTGCAAATAATGGGAAATAGAGCATATTTTTTGCTGATAATATTAACTGGATTTAATAACATTTTGGTGTTGAATTTTTATGTGCCAGAAAAAGAGAAAGGTGGGTCCTTTCTTGTTGCTGTAAACGTGACAGTTAATGGAGTGACCTTTTTTATTTTTGTTTTCATGCAGAGCAGCTTGATTGGGTTGAATCTGTGGCAACGGTGGGTAATGTGCTCTGGTTTAAGAACCTTCACCAAATAGCTTTCTTTTGTTTTCTCACCCAAGAAGAGTAGATATGTATTTAACTTTGTTTTAGTTACAAGTACTACATGGATGTACTTTGTGGGAAAAGATCCAGACAGTAGAAGAGAGTACACCCCCTGCCCTGCTCCCCCTTCCCTCCCTGGGGTTACTGTAGTGGTTTAGTGGGCATCAATCATTCATAGTGTGTGTGTGTGTGTGTGTGTGTGTGTGTAAAAAATATCTGGATAGAAATTCATGTGCAGATGACTTGAGGGGCTGCAGTATTAAGCAATTGGATTTTGCTATGCATGTAATTCTCAATCTCACTTTCTGCACAAATATAAATATATATATATTTACATATATATCTATATATCGATAGATAGATAGATAGATAGATAGATAGATAGATAGATGTCACACCCTGCAGGGTTAATATTAGCAGCTCTGTGCTAGAAATGTGTTGTTGATACGGACACTGTGTCTGTGTCTTGGGTGGGTCAGCCAAGACCCTCTTCACCAAGCTCCACCCTAGATCATAAGCATCCTTCTGGGGCTCCTCCACTCAGTGGGGCAGTGCCCAGCCTTTCTCTCTCTGAAGGATAAAATCTTCAACAATTTGAACTTCAACTAAATACCCTTAATAGTACCTTTACCTGTGTCCCGTTAATATTTACCCTTTTCTCCTGTTTTTTAGTTCCTTTCCCATATTAATTCAAAATCCTGCGTTTAGACTTAGCACTAGTAATCTTATTTCATATAAAAATTCAATTATTCAGAAAGTTCTAAAGAGAAATTTTCACTATGCTACATTGGTGGGTGTTAAGGATGATGGAATACACTGACTCATAAAAGACTGTATAGAATATAATTTGCTATTAACACATGCTGTCGTATTAACAATTTAAAAAGTGGTCAACAGACCTTTATTATTTTTCCATTAATCATCATGTCGAGGTAATCAAAATACCTAGTTCCCAGCATCCATTCTAAATAAACTAGATTTTACTATATGAAAATGAAATTACTAACAAAAGTTAAAGTGCCACATTTAGCACAAATAATCAAGTTAAGTATCCGCCATAAGCAGAATGCATTTTCTTGGTAAGTTCTTTTTGTGTGGACTTCATTTCTTCCTCTCCAAACATCTAGCAACGTAGCACTTTGATTCCAGGTTCACCGAACTTTCCCCTGTATCACTGTCATTAAACTCTATCTGCCAGTCCTTCCTTGTTCTACGTGATAACTAAAATAGTGTCCTCTTTCTCTAAGAATCCATAATCAAATGGCAGAGAGGGACCCTGAATAGAAGAAGGGTTTTCAGTTCTGCCGAGGTGGCGGAATGCTTTCTCTTCCGCTTGTAGCAGAGCGTGTGGACGATGCCGAAGGGAAGGCTAGAATAGTCTGGTCAGAGATGAGAAAACAGACAGTCCCCCCCCCCCCCGCCTCCATGCACCAAGGAAGACTGGTGACAGAATTCACCCCTGCGGAGAGAAGGTGAACCAGAATGCCTTGCGATTCTACACCAGGAACATATTCTCTGAACTTTTTTGATTTTGTGCTCTAACGTGTTTTCTTTTTCTTTTTTTTTTTTTTTTTTTTTACTAAAATCTCTGATACTTACATATTTAATTGAAGATATATAGGTCATTTTCAAAAGCACTGATGTACTCTTGTGTAATATATCCTGTGGAACATATATATAAAAGATCAATTCTTAAGTGGATAAGGGTGAGAAACTATTTTTAAATATTTGTATATTCTATCTAAGCTTTTGTCCAAGAATCTTTTAAAAGACCATTTTGAGAGGTTATTTTTATTTTTATTTTTGTTTCAGGTGAGGCAACCCTTGGTTGACCTCACAGATTGTAAGGACCTTGTCAGCTTACAAGCCCTTTTTTTTTTTTTTTTTAATTTTTATGCCTACAGCACCTGGTCTTCCTAGGTGGTCTCCCATCCAAGTACTAACCAGACCCGACCCTGCTTAGTTCCGAGATCAGATGGGATCAGGCTTGTTCAGGGTGGCATGGCCATAGATGAGAGGTTAGTTTAAACTAGTTTAATTTAGTTAAAGCTACTTAACTGTGCAAATGGAAATTTCATTATGTCCCACTGTGGAGAAAGTGGACCAGCCGGTTAGGGCCCCTCTGTCAAACCCTTGCCAAAGGAACAGGGTCAGAAAGAGTAAGAGACAAGGACACTTTGAAATTATGGCCGCACATGCAGAATGTGAAACCCAGACCAAGCAAGGCACGGACAGTGTCCACCCAAATAGTAAATATTAGTAAATCTTAGGGTCTTTGTTTAGGTTTTTGAAAAGAAAAATAAATAAAAATTGCTACAAAAATCCTTAAGAAGCACTGCGCTAGAAAATTACAGCCAGAAAAGGTGAAATTGTGAAGTGTTCCACGAAAACAAGTTCCAGTCCCACTGTCGTCAGCCGGTACCCTGCCCACCTCTGTGTGCACAGCCGCAGTTTCAGGTCCTCACTACTAACGGTGTTCATAATGAACGCTCTGCAGTTTTCAAGAATGAGTTCAGCATCCTGTAATGTTATTTTAGAAAGGTTTTCTTTAAAAGTTCCCAGAATTCACGCCATCAGCTCCAGCCTTCTCAACAAACGCAGCTACCCTATGAGTTTGAGATAGTCAGGGTTTTCCTGCCTCTCATTACAAGTTAATGAAGCTTCCCAAATATTCCAAGTACCTAAAGTTCAGTATGGCTGGTTACAAAAAGCAGTCCGTTTTCCCATCATGTTCCCATTCCCCAGACCTCAAAAGCAACCGCTTGTAACTCATTCTGCTGCTGTTGCTGATATTTACCTCCTTATCTCGAAACAACAGGCAAAGAGAGTGCATTATCCGGTCATTTCCTACAGTGGACGGTGAGGATCTGGCACCCCTCTCCCACCCTCACCACACACACATGCACCTTTCCCGCCCCTCCCCCTGAGCTCATAAGGCAGATATATCACGATTCTGGCAGGTCAGCAGTCAGTATTTATACATACCAGCCCTTCCCCTGGTTATCTAAACCTGCACTTAGTCCAATTCAAACATATCTGGTATTCGGGCTGATGGCTCTCAGGGCCTGATGCACAGCTGTTCTCCTGGGGATCACCCCTTACCTCTATCCGGGCACTACCTTTACATATCACTTACTTCAGAGTCCTGGTGTCCTAGATTTTGTATCTTTGTTTACTGTTTCTCTTTTAGGGAGAGGTAGAATACCTCTTCCAGTAGTTTCCTGAGAAACAGTCCATGGCAGGTGAAGTTTTTGAGACTTTGCTTATCTTAAAATGTCCTTAATCCATTCTCGTACCTAATTGATAGTTAGATATAGAATTCGAGGTTGGAACTCAATTTCCTTTATAATTTTGGAAACATTGTTCTACTGCCTTTTTTGAAAGCCTTTCTGATTCCTAATCCTTTCTATATGTGACCTTCTTAAATTGCTTGTTCCTTTTTAGAAACTTGTAGGATCTCCTTTGCACCCAATTATGGACGCATTCATGATGGTGTGTTTGCGGGGGGTGCAGTTTTCATTCATGGTGCTGGACGCTTGATGGGGCCTTTTCATCTGGAAAGTCAAGCCCTCTAGTTCTGGGAAATTTTCTTGAATTTCTTCTTTGATTACCTCCTCATCATTCCCAATTAAGTTTTTTCTTTCTACTATTATACTTTTAATTTCTAAGAACTTTTTGCCCAAGTGTTCTTGTTTCGTGAATGTAATCTGTCAGTAACTTGAGGTCTTTTCTCGTCGGGCTTGTCAGATTTCCCAGAGGAGACTTTTCCAGTCTCCTCCCTGGGATGAGGGGTGGGGATTAGCATGGCTGCCAGCGTCCAAAGAGAAAGGGAACTCCTGGTCTCAGTGTCCAGTATGGGCCCAGCGTACCTGGTATCCCCCCTCATTTCAAGGACCCTCACCAGAGAACAAGCCTTCTGCCAGAGTTTGGTGGCAGTCTGGGGTCTGTTTCTTTTTATCGTTCGTTTGTTTGTTTGTTTGTTTGTACACCTGCAACACCTGGTCTTCCTAGGTGGTCTCCCATCCAGGTACTAAACAGGCCCGACCCTGCTTAGCTTCCAAGATCAGATGGGATCGGGCGTGTTCAGGGTGGCATGGCCATAGACTGGGGTTCGTTTCTGAAACATATTTCAACTAGTCTT
The DNA here is from genome assembly GCF_014176215.1 of Rousettus aegyptiacus. NCBI lineage: Eukaryota > Metazoa > Chordata > Mammalia > Chiroptera > Pteropodidae > Rousettus > Rousettus aegyptiacus. The sequence continues at coordinate 11,460,256 of NW_023416312.1, forward strand.
CTAAGGACGCCCTTCACCTGTTCTTCCAGAAACACCTTGGGGCACCGATTTGTGAGCCCTTGGGAATTCTATGAGATAAACCATGTCCCCTTGCAGCTCTCCCCACTGCCAGCTTAGAATCCAGCTATCTAAGATCTGTTAAGGAAATGACCTCCCGTCCTTCTGCTTTGTAGCTTTTGCCTTTGGCACCTGTACTTCTGTTTCCCTCTTCCTGGGAGTTTATTATGCCTTTTTAAAAAAATCCTTTACTGTAATTTTGGTGGAGATATAGGAATTTACAAAGCTACGTATATGTATTTAGTGTACCATCTTTAACCGAAATTTGAAAGTTTTCACTGTAGTCTCTTTTTTGTGCATTTTAATTTTATGTGCATTTATGTTCTAGGATTTCAAAAAAATATGTATTTATTTGTAAGCAAAGCTTCCTTCTTTGTTCTTTATTACAATTAAGAAAGAAATGTTCACTCAAATCTGTACTATCATTTGAATGTTCACGAAATCCATAGTCCTGAAATTACTGAATACAGAAGATTTGCAGGGGTCCTTATTCACACGTTAGTTCATACTCCACCCAGGTCAAATGTGATAGGAGATAGTTCTTTGTGCCTTCTATTTTCCTTTTTGGTTAGATTCTACATGAGCCCCGCAATTCAAACTATAAACCAATACGAAGTATGCAAATAGAAATAATAATAGTAGTTAACATGTATTGATCACTAAGTGCCGTACACTGTTGTAAGTGCTTTCCATGTTTTAACCTATTTAGTTCCCACAACAACCTTATGAAATAAGGTGCTGTTGTTATTCCTACATACAGTTGAGGAAATGGAGGTACAGAAAGGTTAAGAAACATGTTCAAGGTAACAGAGTAAGTCAATGGCAGAGTCAGGATGCAAGCCCAGACAGTATAGCTCTAGGGCACATTTTAGACTTAACTACTATGTGCACGATGCTAATGGTTTGTAAACTGTGTGAATAACTAAAAGTGCTGTCCCCAACTTTGTTACGGTTGTCCACAAACTTCCTTAATGCACCAGTTGTCAGACTTCACCACCCAAAATATAGCTCTTTCTTTCTGCATAAAACTTGCCAAAATGTCATTAGACTAAGGGGAAAAATTTTTTAAGACTGTTTACCTCAAATAAAATTTCATTAGCAGAGAACTGGTTGGTATTAAGATAGTAGCATAAAACTTGATTTTCCTTGCATAAAAAGAATGTAAATTGGCCACTTACCCTAATAGTATGAGAGAATCCAAGTGATGAAACATGTCAATATTCCTCTTTTCCCTTTATTAATAATTGAGGGATACTTTAAAATCATAAAAGATTACATAAGAGCTTTAGAAGAATTTAGATTTTCTTTACTAGGCTGTCTTCATTTTTATAAAACTGACATCACTGTTAAACCATTATTAAATTACCTCAGGTTAAAATATGACCTATTCTGTTGCTGACTGAGTCAGACCAGGTCACTGAAGCCTAAAATAAGTATGTTCTAAGCATTGAGTGACCATTATAATCTGTTTAGAGCCATGATCCATTTAAGACGCATTGACTTCTTCTTTTCACCGAAATGGCCAACACATCCATCAGTGATGGCCCCATGTTCTCATTAGCTCTCTACACAGGGAAGGATGCCAGCAAGATGTACAAAAGTAAATTCAGTGGGATCTCTTTGATTAAGAGTTATGACTATTATTCTGTACGTCAGCCCATGCGTTGCTAACATTTTTTTTACGGTAATGTATTTTGTGATTTGGTTTGACCCACAGTTCGTGTGAATCCAGGCAATTACACTTATAATAAGGGTTCTACTGTCCGGTTTGTCTCCACCCTAAGGAATGTCACAAGGCGAGTATTCTGCATCTAAAGGAAAGATGAAAAATAAAAGTGGAAACACCTGAAGAATGCTTTCACTTATATTACTCAGGGGGCAGCTAATACTCTTAGTGATGAGGCCTCAGAGCAGGAATTCAGAATCAGGGAGTGATGCTGCCTCTGTGTTTAGATGAAAAGGCCGTCTTGGCATGAATAATAAAATGTACTGATTCAGGTTAGATTACAAGGGAAATTTTGCCCCTTGAGTTTGGGATGGGGCCTGGGGGGTTAGGGTGACCTGAAAATCACTAATATCCATGCACCATGGAAGAGATTTGGATCCTGTATTCTCCCATATCTCCCCCTTATAAGATGGTAATTTTCCTTTAGGGATTTCGGTTTCTCTGTGCATTAATAGGGAGATAGAAAGAGAGAGTCATGAATTAAAATCATTTTATGGTAAGTGTCTATGCCTTTTCAACTATATGCTTCTCTTCGTAGAACTCCTCGAAGTCAGGAAAATCACTCAGGTGGAGACTATGCATTTTGATGTTAACAGATTCCACCCTTACGAATAGACAACCAGTTAACATGAGATGAGGCGGTGATGGTTTTCGAAATGAAATAATGTTTGATGTAACCTCGAGTTTCTCTCTGAACTTTGGCCATGTGGTGGAAAAGCTAGGAGGGGAGCAGCTCTGTCAAGCACAGAATTACCCACGGGGAAAAAAAATTAATCTAAATACTGAGGGAGAAGCCTGTGTTCTCTTGCATGATATTTAGCAGCAAGAGCAAAGAGAGGGATGTTTCTTTCTTTGTGTAATGTGCAGTAGTTACAATAAACACAAGATTTCCAAATCTCAGAGGACTCTCTTGACAGTTGCTTGATAACAGCTTTTTTCATTCCATAGTTTTGACAGTTTGTGTGTGTTGCCATATCTAGTGTAAACTAAAACATCACTGTCATTCTGTTTTTCTTTTGTATGTGGCTTCTTTTTTTTCATCTTTAAGATAATGAAAAAGATGGGCTTTTCACTTGTAGACTAGAGTAAGGCAAGTTGTGTGTGGAGATTAGCATGTGTTTATGAATTTTGAAAGATTCAAGTTGACAGCAGAACACTGCTTTAAATAATTATTTCTCCATCTTGCTTCAGTAAAAGTATAAGTGGGATGTGTAAGTTTTCTCTTAATCTTTTGATAAATAACAAATCTTAGGCATCTGTGTGGGTACCTATATTATTTATCTGTGGTTATTGAAAATGAACGAATACAATAAACATCTCTAGCACTCCTGGCTGTGCAGCTTTTGAGAAATGGAAAGCATGCTTGCTCTTCCTTGTCAGTTACCGAGGTTCTGCCCTGCTCCATCTGGGTGCTTTTTAGACCCCAAATAGGCTTCCCATTGTCAACTGATGGATCCCCCCATCCCACCCGCTTCTGTCAAGTTCTTAGCTAAATGATGTCATTGGTCTGTTTTTAGAAACAACAGGGTTTCACTGTTGTTGTGATTTATTCATCTGATCTTTGTTTTTCTGGAGTAACTAACTCTAGAAACTACACGACGTCTACACCGTTTGCACGGCCGCAGGGGAGGTGACGGGCCAGGCTCACAGCAGTCTTACTCATCAGATGCAAACTTCTGATTCCCCAGATTCAGGAAAGGGGCCCATACCTGAGAGACCTGCTCTCCTCCAGCCCTGAAAATGTTGGATTTGTAGAAATCTTGGTGAGGTTATTTTGCCATCAAACCAAATTTGCTGTAATGTTAGCAAAGCTCCTAATGCCGTCATCTGGCATGTTACAGACAAATTCCAATTACTTTTCTAGTTTGAGCTATTGTTAAACACTACAAGCTAGCTGACAGTAAAATTATAAATACAGGTGTTGTCACACTACACTATAATCAGAATTTTAATTTGAATTTTCATTTGTAAAGCCTTTTTTTTTCCACAGGAAAATGGGAATAGAATTAGTTTTATTGACAGTAAAAAGACATTTTGAAAGCTTCCTAAATCATTACCTGTATTTAACAGGAGGAAAAATTGTATATGTCCATGTAAAAAGAAGAGTTTTATTATCACATATTTACTCATTACATTTGGTGGTAAATAAAACGGGGAAGACATGTTTGACAAATGATTGACGGAACTCACTAGGTTTTTGCTTCATCAGAACAATAGACAGACATAAATATATATTTTGCTTTTGTTTTGTTCTGCTATTACTAATGCAGACCCGTAGACAAAATCTTCTAGCAAATTAAGTACAGCCTGTTGGGAGTCTGCATGCTATGCTAAACTTTTTATTTGGCAATTTTCTCTTCTTACCCAGATTCATCATCTGTGGCGCTCTTTTTTTCCCCTTTTGCATGGTGGTTGGAGTGGGTTCCCCCTTCTCAAGTCCTTTTTTTTCCCTCAAGGCATTTAGTGTCGTGTCTGCCAGATTTCAGTGATGAGCAGCGAATTGCTTTTAAAGTGGGCATTATGCCAGTTCAGCAGCACAATGGAAAACCAATCTTCCACCATTCTACTTTTGATGCTGTTATTGTAGCATTTTAGATAACTGCTGCCACAGGAAAAAAAAAAGAAGAAGAAGAAAAAAAAAAGATGTGCTCAATTGCTACCAGTTAGTCAAGTTAAATCCAGAGTAGCATTAAAATTACTCTGAAAACTGTTTGTCAGAGGTCATGTGCCGTCTCTGGCTGCCGCACATAGGATAGATGTTCTGTTCTGGTGGGGTTTTTTCCCCCTTTATTATTACTGTGACTGACCAGCTCTCTAAATAGCCTTTCACTACCTGTTTACTTATTGTCTTCACCTCCCTGTTGAAAAAATGTGTCAAACAGAAATGTTGAAAAGTTTCTTTAAAGTGCTAGAAATAGCAGGAGAGTGAGTTGTTCAGGGTGCTAGAGTTTGTACAGTGTGAAAGCAAAAAAAAAAATTAGGGGAGAGCAAGAACATAATTCTCTGGTTTCTATAGCAAGATTACTGTTTTCTTCTTTTTATCTTCACTTTTCAACCACTGGGTTCACCGTTCTACTTTTTTTTAATAGCGCAAATGGAATTTATCCTCTCCATCTTGAGTCCCATCCCTCCCCCCCTCCCCCGCCACTGGCTTTGCTTGTGAATGAAAGGGACTCCTACTATGACTATAGGACAGATGACAGCTGTATATGTTGTATGTGATGTATTTTGGAGTGAGCCACATTTTTAAATTCAAGGCCAATAGATGGGCTATTTTGAGGGCGGCAGTAACACTATACTTCAGGCTTGCTCCATTTCCTCAATTTATTTAGACTTTAAAAAGTACATAAATAACCTACAATCTGTGCTCAAAATAATTAAGTTGTGATCTATTAGATGTACTGTAGTAATAATAAAAGCAACTTAGTTTTATGGACTGCCTTTCTTCTAAAGAGTGTTTATCTCTAATGGATTTTTCGCTTTATGTTAATCATATCTTATTATATCGTCAGATTCTAAGTCTTAAAAAGGCAGGCATTTTTGTCCCGTATCCCCGGGGCTTACAACAGTGTCTGGCACATAGTAGGCACTCAGTAAATATTTGTTGACGGAGTTAATAATTCATGCTTCTCCTGTAGGTTCATGGAATTATAGTGTATTTACTTTTTTATGTTTTGTTTTTATCCATCTAGAATGCCAGACTGTGCTCCTGAAGTATAGCAGCCATACTAATTTATTTTTTGATCCCTTCTTTACCTCTACTTCATTCCAAATTGTACTTGACATGCAGTGGGTACTCAGTAAATGTTTGTTGAGTGGACAGATATCAATTTGTTGAGAGAAGCCCAAACATAAGTTATTTGCCAATGAGGGGTATGGTCAGTTGGTGGTAGAAATGAGGATAGGTTAGTGCCCTACTGGTCAGTATTTACTAAGAGTCTGTAAGTTCTCAGCCTTGTGCTATTCCAGAGTTCTTGCCCAGGTATTATATTGGTTTCCTGGGCTTATAGTCAACCACGTTTCACATCCATATTTTCTTCCGGTTTCTAGTTTAAAAGCATTTTAAGTTTTACTGAAGCATGTAAGAAGAGGCTCTGATGATGATGTAGTCAGCATTCATCACCAGCCCATTTGCTAATGCCATCTAGAAGAATCCATCACAGACTCTCCAGGGTGAATGGTCCTGTCTTAATATGGGAAGGAAACTGCCCCGCACGGCAGCAGTTAGATTTCCCTCGGCACCACTTGCCTTTCCTGTGGAATTGTGGCTTAGGCATTGTCATTCTTTCGTGTCCTCTACTACCTGCTTCCCCCTGAACTCCCTGCTTTCATCTGCAAAGTGAGGGAAATGAGGGCCCAGAGGCTGCTTAACAAGGTCAGAGGCTTCAGAGAATTAAGTGACTTAATCAAGAATTGTACCGTGTAAGAAACACACCGCTTTCCCTTTTAATCATTGAGTCGTAAATGTGACATAGCTTTAAATGGATAGCAACAATTTGCAAATCAATAAGACCCATTTTGTAATTAGCTTTGGACTCAGCGTTAAAAAGTATACATTGTGGATTATGATAGTAAAAATGCAAGGCAGTGTGGGGGTTCTTTCTTGGCAGCTAAAAATGTGCATATTAAACATACAGAAATGGAGGTGGTGAGTTTCTCTAGCTACTAACAGATTCTCTCAAAAGAATGCCTTGATAGAGGCCATTTTTTAAAGCAGCAGACAAAAACAATTTCCTTAAGTTTTACCACAAAGGTTATACATTTATTTGAGAAGAATCTGGAATGCGAAATAGAACATTCCCTGATGTGCTCATTCCACGAAATAAGGTTTCAGATTTTTATTAGAGCATATTTAAACATATATAAGTTTTGCCATCTATGCCCTAGCATCAACATTTTACACGGGGGGGAAAAAAATGAACATGTTCGTTCTAGCATCCTGCATCAACATCGGCTGAAATTCTAAAGACTTTCATTTGCCTTGATCAAAGATGGAAAATCTTATAGAAGAGTGCTGAGGCGAGCTTGTGCATTTTTAAAGCTAAATCGTTCAGGCTGGTGGGGGGGGGGCGAGTAGAAAAATAAGGATTTCTCTTTGTGCCCCTCTACACAGAGAGTTCAGAGGAAAGAGCACAAACTTAGATGTATGGCCTCGCAAAAAGCCTCCTGCTCCATTTCCTTGTGGGCATAGTGTCTCTTCTGTTTAACTTACCAGGTTGTTGTTAGGTTGAAATAATAGGCTGTGTCTGTTTTTAACTCTCTCTGTATCAGGAGTTGACAAACATTTTCTGTAAACGGTCAGATAGTAAATATTTTCAGCTTTGAGAACCAGTCTCCACCTCAGCTACTGAGCTTCGCCGTGCAGCCATACACAATACAGCAACAAATGGGCATGTTCATGTTCCAATAAAACTTTACTGACAGAAACAAATGGCAGCCTAGATTTGGCTTTCAGGCCAGAGTTTGCTAACTGCTGCCATGTAATAATGAAAAAAATAAAACACAAAATGCTAAATATTTGGTTATTTGCTTCTAGTAAATAGCCCCCCATTTGAGAGTCAGCCAGGATGGTCAGCCTTTGGCCATCCTTGTAAGGAAGAAGTCTAGAAGGACCATCTCTTTCAAGAGAAAACCTTCTTCAGTAGTTTTTAGGTCAGCCTTCCCAAAGTCTTGCTCATTTCTATAGGGAGAATTTAAATTCCATTCAGCTTGTATTTATCAGTGGCCTAAGTCAACGGTCCCCAACCTTTTTGGCACCAGGGACCGGTGCTCTTATGAAAATCTAACGCCTGATGATCTGAGGCGGAGCTGAGGCGGTGATGCTAGCGCTGGGGAGCGGCTGCAAATACAGATGAAGCTTCACTCGCTGATCCACCACTCACTTCCTGCTGTGAGGCCTGGTTCCTAACAGGGCATGGTCTGGTACCTGTTGGTACACCTGGCCTAAGTCTCACAAGAGCCTCCAGTTTTCTCTAGGAAAGCGTTCGTTCCTTAGGACACTTAGTTTCCTTTAAGCCGTGATGTTAGTTGTGGTAGAGAAAGGATACTAGGATAAAGATAGCTAAGTAGGGTGGAGTGTGGCTACTCATTACCTCCCCTGGACAACCCTGGAGTCTTTGGTGGGGAAGATGAGTTGACAAAGAGGGACGGCGGTCATCTTGGTGATCATCCAAACCATCAAGTTAATGTTTCAAGATATATAGTCAATTCTGATGAAACCAGTGGAGAATCCTACTTAAAAAGTGTCACTGATATATCCTGGAATGGAATAAACCACAATCTTTAGGTTTTCAAGAGACAAAATCACATTTACTTAATGGAAGGACTCATCCCAGAGAGAGTGCAGCATATCAGTTCATAGAATTTAAGAAAGTAAAAGTTGCTAATCCTAATATCTTGAAAACAATGGTATTTTGGACACCATGATTAGTTCCTTAGATGCCTGGATTACTTTAATATTTAAATTTTATTTGATGAGTCAGTAACTCAAAACCATATCCAGTTTCCATCAACATTAAATCCAGAGCAGCCCCCCAAAGATGTATCTGGTACAGAATTTGCCTTTGCACATTTTCCTTGGATAATGAGTTTGATGCTAAGCAGTCATTTAAAAGTCTGCCTTTGACTCTTTCTGCTTTCCCTCACATTTCTTAAGGCCTTAGATTTTACTCCATCTCTTAGGTGTTCCACCCTGAGTCAGTGAGCTTTTTGTAATACATTTCCCAGCAAGTTGGGAAATGACAAGTATTTGTGTTTTCCTGTATTCCAACGATTTATCCAGGCCAGTGGCCCTCCCTCGCAGGCAGTTTCTAAGATGTCACCCAATAGCATTCACTCGTGTGCAGCAGCCCTCTTCCTTTGAGTGCAAGCTGAACCAGGTGACAAAGATGTGGGATGTCAGCTCTGAGATTAGGTTAGAAAAGATTGTAACTTCTGTCTTGAGCATGCAGTCTGGCTCTCTTGCTCACTCACTGTGAGAGAAACCAGCCGCCATGTTGTAAGCTGTCGTACGGGTGAGCCCACATGGTTAAGGAACTGAGGCCTCAGTCCAACAACCTGGGAGAAATATATAGTCATTTATTACATGATTATGTCGCCAGCATACCTATTTGGTTTGGATTAATCAAAAATATTCACTTTTTTCCCTCCGCAAAAAATGTAGTTCTCACCATCTTGGGGTATGACATCTACGGATGCATGACATACAAGTTGGAAGGGAATGTGTACTGCTCATGAACAAATACGGAGCTCGGGAAAGGCTGAGCGCCCTTGGAACTGTTGTAGCCATGTCTCTACGCCCAGCATGCAGAAGGGAAAAAGGGTGTTAGAGGAGGCTTGTTTTAGTATCAGGATCTAGGAAGGCACAGCTTCTTTTCTGTCCTCTATCCAGAAAGTGGCAGTGACCACAGACCCTGACCATAGCACACCTGTTACCTTCCTGTCCACCTGTGGCCCAACCATACTTCCAACTGTTTATATGGATCCAAAGTGTCCTGACCCAGTCGGGTGGGCTGTAGGAACAAGGGGCTGGTGAGAAAGATACCCACTGCATTAAAGAGCGAGCCAGACAAGGTTTAAGTTCTTTTTGCCTTGAGACAACAAGAGATTAACTGGTGATATTGCCTTTGGCCCAGACAGGGAGTGTGGAAGCTATTTCCTCGAGCGTTTCCTTATATTTACTTTACCCCGATGGCTTTTTCTTCTCCCACCTGTGGAAAATGACCATTTACACTAGACCATAGCTTTTGCCACCTATACATTGCCACCATTGTCACTGACTAGCATTTGTTGAGCATTAACTCGATCCCAGAAACTACCTGGGTACACTAATCCTTCAACCTATTCAATTCATTAAATAGTAAAGGGGACTAAACAGGGACTTAATATTCAGAGATAAGAGGCCAGAAATGAGTCAAGAACTCCCAGTCTACACTGACTACTTTAATGCATATGCATTTTCTT